>NW_024962260.1:8353708-8379590 GCF_019238085.1 Lagopus leucura | reverse complement strand
TTTTTATTTTTATTTTTATTTTTATTTTTATTTTTATTTTTATTTTTTTTAGCAATTGCAGTGTTTGTTCCATCCGGCTTCAGCCCAGCCCCAGGCAGGGGATGGGACCACGTGCACGGGCAGCTCTGTCAGCTGCTGGGAAAAGAGGAGTGCTCTCTATGGAGATTTGGTTGCAACGTTCTGTAAATAAGCTTTTGTTCTTCTCAGCTCTTGACGAGAAAGAAGATATACAGTGTAAGTACAGCATCTATGATAAGGGCTAATACTTCCAAGTTAAAGAAAATAACAAAATAGAAATGTTAAAGCTACGTGAGAGGAAACATTAAGCTCAGTACCTTAGCTATAGAGACAGAGGTATGCAAGAAGGACGGAAAAAAAGCAGCAAGTCTGTAGCAAACGTTCCTCAGTCTCTGCTCTGCCCGAGCTGTGTGGCCGCAGCGGGTCTGCGGGGTGCGTGCTGCTGTGCTGCGCTGTGCTGTGCTCCGCTGTGCTGTGCTGCGCTGTGCTCCGCTGTGCTGTGCCAGCCCTGCGCTGCAACACCGCGCGCTCCGGCCGTGTGCTGTGTGGGTCCGGGACCCGCAGCGTGGAGGGGTGGATGGGAATTGGAAGGATGCATTGTTAAATGTGAAAAATCTGAAATGTGGCAAATACTGCACTTGCAAAACTCTGAATGCAATAGGTGGAAATGAGCGATGAATTGGGATGTCAGCTCAGAAGGAAAAGCACCCCGTTCTGCTTATCTTTCCGCAAGGATTCAGTCGGTTTTAACTCGCAAACAGGTTCATACAAAGCTCTAAATGGTTGCTCGTGAGACCATGTGAGGTTTAGCACTGTGTGCACAGCGAGCTGCAGCTCCGCGGTGCGGGCAGGGGAGGAACACTGGAGCTCTGGGCTGCAGGGCTGCCGGACTGGGAGAGAACTGCGTGGGGCTGCTGGGGTTCTACAGCCGTTACTGCGATGCTGGACGTGTCTGTGCAGGGATGGGCTTTGGGCCTATCTGGAAAGCCGCCGTTCAGCTGCTTAGTCGGAGGTGTTTCTGGGGTGTGGCCGAAAGGTGAGATGCCGACCAAATCACACGTGAGGAGCGTATCGATCGGGCAACAGAAATGATCATTTGTTTTTCTTCTTGATCCGGAAAGCAGAAGGAAGCCTGCACAAAGGAAGCGGTGATTGAAGCAAGGCACGCTGTGCAGAGATGTGCGGTGTTGCGGTACCCAAATGCCGTTATTTAGAGGCACGCCGTGCCCAACCGTTAACGAACGTCTTTTCCTCCGACCTACGCAGGCCGTCTCCTCGGAGCCGTGCGGACACAGCTGCTGTGCTGCGGACATGGGCTGCACGGGGCAGCTCCGACCGGCTCTGCACAGCGCTGACGGTGCTGCCGTGCCGCGCCGTGCCGGTGAATGTTGCCCCACTCGGCGCTCCGTCCGGGGCGGGGCGGCGCGGCGCGGGGCGGGCGGTGCGTGGGAGCGAGGCACGCGGCCGACGCCCGCGCCATGTCGTTCCGCCGCGCCCTGGCGTTGGCCGCCTGCGGGCTGGCCGGCGGCTCCGCGCTCTTCTCCGCCGTGGCCGTGAGCAAGCAGCCGGCCCGCGGGGACGCCGAGCCTCGCCCGGGGGGCTCCGCCGCCGCTCCCCCCGCTCCCGCCGCGCCGCAGGGCTTGCTGCTGCTGCCGCCCGCCGCCTCCTGCCCGCCGGGCCCGGGTTGGATCGAGCGGCCCGCGGGCGGCGGCGGCGGCTTCTGGGACAGCAACTGGGACCGGTGCGTGCGGCGGCGCGGGGGGCGGCACGGGGCAGGGCGGAGGGAGCGGAGGCCAACCCGGGCGGGGATGGCGGCGGTCGCGACGCCCTTCGGTCGGAGCGCCTCTTGGGTGCCGCGCGGCCGGACGGCGCCTGTTGCGTGGGGGCGGAGCGGGGCCGGGAGCCCCGAGGGCCGGGAGCTCCGCGCCGCCGGAACCCCGCCGACATCTTGCAGGCGCCCGGCGGAGCCGCGCAGTGCGGCCCTGCGGCGCTGTGCTCTGTGGGTGGGCGCTGCGGGGGGCCGCGCTGTACCGGGGGGCTGCGAATTGGTTTAACGGCGGCTGTCGCCACGTTTATTGGATTTGTCTCAGTTATAAGCCATAATCTGCGGGATTCCTTCTTTTTAACGCGGGATTTTATTGATCGCTCCAGCTCGGTGGTTTCAATCCGTTTTGCGATAGAAGTGCTTAAACTGTCCATTTCGGTGCTTCGGGTGCGTGGAACTGCGGCAGGCTTCTTGGGTTTTGAAATTCCTGTCTCTGTGTTCCCTCCCACAAATGCTGTTCCGCACACACCCGTCCAGGCGCGAACCGCTGGCTCTCATCAACCTCAAAAAGAAGAACGACGAGACGGGGGAGGAGGAGCTGAGCTCCCGCCTGGAGCACTGCAGGGCGAGGGCCACCCGCCACATCTTCCTCATCCGCCACTCGCAGTACAACCTGGACGGCCGCGCCGATAAGGACAGGACGCTGACCCCGCTGGGTACGTGGGTACAAGCTGGACGCTGTGCTCCTCGCTTTGGGCACGGAGATGGATGGATGAGAGCTGCTGGCCCGGCAGTGCAGCTCTCCTTCTGGTTTTGCTGCCAAAGCTTCTTCACGGATCCCTTGTAGCAGAAAGATGTTGCAAACGTGATTTTTCCATTTTTGATCTTCCACATCCAAACATTTAAACTTGCTTTACGGCATTCAGAAAACACTGGCTTGTGAGAAAAGCATAAAGGAAGTTTCCAGTTATTGTAAGGTTTTTGAGCAGGTTTTCCTGCTGGCCAATACAGTTTCCCTTGGCTGTGGCTTTTGTCTTAAACTGAGCTCCATAGCAACCTTTGAGGTAGAGTTCCCATTAGCCAATGGGTTGCGTTTGTTAATTTGCTGATTTATTTCCTGAAGGTCGAGAGCAGGCTGAGCTGACGGGACACAGACTAGCAAGCTTGGGATTAAAGTTTAATCAGATCATCCACTCCTCCATGACCAGAGCAACTGAAACAACTGAAATTATAAGCAAATACCTCCCAGGTAAGTGACTTCTGTTAATTTCTCAGTACCTTCTGATCCTTCGGACCACTTCCAGTGGGATTCTGAGCTAGTCCTTGACTTACAGTGTAGCTGAGCTGTTAGTAATCAACCTCTAGACCTGTGTGAATGTCTGTAAAGAAGCTGACAGCCCTCCTCTGCTTGTTCCCAGTTTCCCTTTAAAACATCAAGGGGGAGCTGCCCCTCAGTGAGATGCTGGTACCTGTGTGTGCTGCTGTGTGGGCAGCTCTGCTGGTTGCTCTTCCTTTATGCATTTTGTAAAGCTAAGACTGCTGCAGGTCATCAGGAAAAAATAAGAAAAATGTGTTGGCTGCAGAGTTGTGGGCCTGTTTGCATGAACATGTGCCATAACAACTCCCTTCTGAAAGGCATTTAATATTCTAGGTGTCAAAAAAATTAGTACTGATCTGCTGAGAGAGGGAGCACCTATAGAACCGGACCCTCCTGTCTCCCACTGGAAACCAGAAGCTGTGGTAACCTTTACACTTTGTTTCATGTGTTTTCATTTTTATATCTTTGAGTATACTTTGTGTGGACAGTGGTAATAACTTGTGGTGAGCTGATGCTTTTCATCATAGACCTTAGATAAGTATGTGGTTCTTCCTCCTCGTTAAGCGTACAGAACCCCTACAATAATTAAAAATCTCTCTGTGCTAATTGAACCTCAAAAGAGTGCATCTGTGTAGAGAAGAGATCTTTAGAAGATGTAGCCAACATTGAAACCTGCTCTGAGCTGTGTTTAAATCTGAACTCTGTGCCATTAGCAGTATTATGAAGATGGAGCTCGAATTGAGGCTGCATTTCGAAACTTCATTCATCGAGCTGACGTAAAGCAGGAGGAGGACAGCTATGAGATCTTTGTCTGTCATGCCAACGTGATCCGCTATATTGTCTGCAGGTGTGTGTCGGACTGCATGCTCACCTGTGTTCTTTGAAGGTGGAGTTCTGCTCAGTTAGCATTGGTGTATTTGTTGCGCAGAGCTGGGAGGACTTTGTGTGCTGTGTTAGAGATGGCTGAAGGTGGGTGCTCACAGTAGGAGCAGCTGATCCTGCAGCTTTGTCACACGGTGAATTTGGAGATACAGGATTTGAAAATTAGAACACTTTCAAGTGAAAATGGCAAAACTGGGGACACTTGATGCCCTTTTGTATGTCTGAGCAGTCTCTTTAGCACCACGTGCCTCTGCATCATAAAAACAGAAGATCATATCTGGAAAAGACAGCAGGTAGAGCACCCACCTAGCTGCCTCATTTTGGGGAGATGTGAATTCGATTCTTATTTAATGAAAGGCTGATTGAGTTTTGGCAATTCCTTACTAGTTGTTTTTGCAGTACATACAGGTGGTATTAGTGTGTTCTTTGCAATAACATCAAGTGTAGGATTGGATGGGAGAGGGCATCTTCCAGCTAATGTCAGTGTGGCCTGCAAAGGAGAAAAAAGTTCTGCATCTTTGCCTGTCTCCATATCCAGTCAACCAAGTCTGTTTGAATCCTCTTTCTCAACAAAATGCTGTCTGTAAGATAATGTGTTTTGAGTGGGACAGATGTGATTAAGCTGATCAATAACTACAACAATTTCAGTTAATTTTTTTTAGCTGAGCTAGCTGTGTGCCAGCCTGCCTGTTCTGCAGACTGCTTAGAGCTCTTTGAAATTGCTGTACTTAAAGTTATTGATCAGGCACACAGAGTATTCTTTTCTGTGCCAAAAGGGGTTGCCTTTCTGCTCCCTAGGCTTCTGAAATACTTGCATGCTTTTTCTCATTGCTTTCTTCCATCTTCTTTTCACTGTACCCTCTGTATCTGCCATTTCAGGCTATCTCATAGCAATTGAATGCAATCCACAGTGTTCCTTTTGAGTCCAGCTTGACTGTAGCTATTATCTGTTCTTTCAGCGTTTCCAAAAGACCGCTGTAGACTCAAGACCAGGTTATTTCTTGGCACCAGATTGAAATGTTTGAGTCAACTTCATGTTTTCTTGAGCTGTTTACCTGCAATTGGTTAAACTCCTCCTGAGGCCGTTCAGTTAGGGATTTTAGAATAGCTGGAGACTGGGCAGATCTGTGAGACTGCATTTCTACAGGAAGCACAATGCACTCATTCTTTTCACATCTGGGGAACAGTGTAACTGATGGGAAGTAGTTGTAGCCACTGGCTTCCATTAGCACACGCTGGTAACTGGAATGAATTAGACATCACTGTCTCTTCTGTGGTGGATTTCCTTACACTGTTTAGTCTTATCAGCAGAAGTAGTGCTGCTTGTGCCTTTGGTCTGCTGGAGAAGAGTCTCTACCTGCCCTGAACAGCATTGCTTAGTGGTGCTGTGTTTGGCTCAATGACCAGCTGAACCTTTGGCATGTGCCATCCTATCTGTTCCCGGGTTGCTCAGAGCACTCCCAGCATCCAGACTACGTTACACCTTCTACCTTCTGTCAATCTGAATTAATCCTGTCTACGTTAATCGCATCCATCTGCTCGAATCTGCTTATGAAAGTACATTCTTGGCACTGGTCCAGTTAGACCAAAGCTGCACTTCTGTATTAATTAATTGCAGGGAAAAAAAAAAATATATCCTAGGCTCTGTAGGAGCATTTACATGGAAGCTGCAGAGCCACCAACAGCTTTTTTTTCCTATTTTGAACAGAAGGTGATGCTGTCAACACGTTAGTACAACAATATTAGCAATATTTTGGTATATAACAATATTTGTCTTTCTTTCTTGTTTCTTTTCATAACAGAGCACTGCAGTTTCCCCCTGAAGGCTGGCTGCGAATGTCTCTTAACAATGGCAGCATCACTCACTTGGTGATACGGCCAAATGGGAGAGTGGCCCTTCGAACGCTGGGTGACACAGGTTTCATGCCTCCAGATAAAATCACACGCACCTGAGGAGTGAAGGTGCTGGCTGCCTCTGGACTCTTTGCACTCATACACTCAGCTACAGTACCACTAGATTTTTATATGTTGTGATGCTGTCTTAAAAATGTCCTTCAGCCCCTTTGCCTCCTTCATGCGCACTCATATCTGCCTTCCAGTAAAGAAAAGAACTCTAGGCCTGAAGCTGTCCTGTCCTCAGGTATTCCCCAGAGCTCAAAGCTGAGCTGTGGAATACAAAAAGAGTGAATGTCTGTGTGCTCAGCAGCTGCAAGGGCACCGACTTTTTATTCCCCTGTGAATTCCTATAGCCAAAGCTTGCTCCTGTGGATATTTTTCTTGTGCAGGAAAATAATTGCTATGGGAACTGTATGAACAGCCTTGTATTGCACACTGCAGCTGAAGATGTGCCAGCTTGTTTCAGCTGTTGCAGAGGAAGTGGCAAAATGAAGGTGTTCTGCTGTTGACAGGAGAAAGGGTTAAGGCTTCTATTTTCATAAGCTGAGGAGGATGTACGTTTTTGTTGTGTCACTGTTCCACTCTGCCCTGAGAAGCTCATGTAAACTGTGCCTGAAGGTTGTAGGCATAAAGAGGGTAAGAAAACATTTGCCTCAGAGCTGTGGTGCTAGCATTAACTGCTGCTTATACTGCGTGTTCCTCCATCCTCAGGAAGTACTTTAAACTATTCTGAACGCTATTTTCTCAGTCTCATAAAGCCTTCCATTAAAACTTGATCTGTAGAAAGATGTAGGGATGGGATTTGTAGCAGTAAGACAAAAGCAATGTAAAGCAGTTTTATCTGCACATTCTTCTCGTTACTCTTATATTTACAAGGAGTAAAATTTTTTCCTTTTGCTTTCTCCCATGGATTTCTATTTGTGGATTCCTTGCTTTTGGTGTAGAGAAATAGCAGCACTGAATTCAGGGCAGTAGTACTTCAGGTCACAGGTTCTTCAGGATTGGGGCAGACAGCTGCTTAAAACTGCAGTTGCCCAAATGATGACAGGGCGTCTCTGGTCTGGCTTCTCTAGACCAGAGCTTCGTGTAACCACCAGGCAAATGCTTTATGCTGAGCTAAGGTGCTCCTTTCAGTGGCTTTGGCACAGCTGGACTTGCGTAGGAAGAATAGAGGTGGCTGAGAATAGGTAGCATTTTTGAGAGGAGGGCTCAGAAGCATTTCATCTTACCGGTGTTTGATTAGCTCACAGTGCCTGTAATGCTGAAAAGTTCTGTATGCATGGTCTGCTGTGGTGATTGACTGTGCACACACTGCAGTATGGTGGACGTAAATAAGGTGTTTTATTGTCTATAGATTTTTCTTATCTTCAAAAATCTTAGAGGAAACCCCAGGCTGGCTCCTGTCAGAGCTGTGTGAAGCGTGATTGTGGCACACCACCCAGCAAGACAAGGCTCAATGTCTTGTTTCTTACAGGACTGCTACATCAGAATGACTCCAAGGGAACTGGGGCTCATGGGGAATAAAATATGGTCGTTGTAGTGCAGCTTGTGGGGGCAGCAGGAAACCGTTGTGATGTCTGTCTCATTGATGCAATGAGAATAATTTATCAGGTTTTTTGTCTATTAACTTTTTAAACGTTTTGAATAAAATAACTGGTCTGTCTTTCTTTCTTGTCCCTTCAGTTGAATAGCAAAATGTTGTGTCGGTTACCACTGCCTGGAACAGAAACACCAAACCTGTAAGATGAAAGTTCCATGCACTATGCAAATATTGCAGAGGTGCTAGAAAGTCTTCTCAAGCTCAATGCTAAGTAAGTGCACTCCTTGTTTGCTCCAGCACTGGTGGGACAGGTGTCTTCCCCCCTCCCTTCCCAGCCCTTTGTGGTGTGTGGCCACACTGCACATCCAAAACGTGTTTGCACACATACAGAAACCAGCACTGTAACAGAAGTGCTGAGTCACGGCCTGAAGCAGTGATGGAGCACCTGGTGGGAAGGCAGGGCCAACCCAGGGGAGCTCAGGTTCAATGATTGGAAAGGGTGGAGCCAGGATCCTCCCCTTCCCAGACCTCATTTAAGGGGTGGCAGTGGAGGTGAGGGTATCTTGCTGGAGATCCCTGCGTGCCTGAGGCCCTCTGAAGGTAGGCAGATTTTCTTTTGTTTCTGTGTCCATGGCTGCTGCACTGGGGCTTGTTCTCATTTGCTGTAGCCTAGGATTGTGCTGCCCTGCTATTACTGCTGTATTTTCCATCACGCTGTAGTCCTACAGCCACTTTTTTTAGCAGCACATAAGTTGAGGTGTGGGAGGAGCATTAGATCTCTGTGTAATTTTGAATGCATTCAGATTTCCTCCTTCTTAAACACTGTGGTCCTACTTACATAGTGGCACAGTCAGACTGCCCTGTGCACACACGCACACAGGCTGTGTTAAAGGGTCCTGTACAGCTGTAACTGGCCTGCACCTGGCCTTGATCCCAGCTGCTTATCACCTCCTGCCATGAAGCAAACACAGCCTGACACTTTGAGCACTCGTTTATTTTTGAATAGAAAGCAAGGTAACTGTATTTGTAACATGACACTTGGCTAATTCAAACAACAAACAAAAAACCCTGATCTTTTGCACCTTTAGAAGTGAACTGAAGCAACCCCAGTCTGATTCAGTGTCTCCACAAATTCCATTCTTCACAACTGTGAGTGATCAGTTGCTACATAAACTGCTACTTTTAAAAAATAGCTGAATTAAATATATTGTTTATTAGAAAAACTACCTCTTAAAATGCAGTACAACTGGAGTAATGCAAATCGTGTAACAATTAAAAAAATATTCTCTGGGCTGAACCAAACCAAATTACAAAGTGGAAGGCAGGGGATTGGGGGGAAGTGCTGCGGGGTTGGGTAGTGCCTCTGCCTGGCTCGGTGTGTACACACAAACATAGCAGTGAATATACATTGAAATATTAAAAAAAAAATGTAAGAAGGACAGAAGGAAAAAGTTCTACTGTGTTTGTTAGTGTCAGTCTGCTGGCTCTGACAAACTTCACAAAAGCACAATGTTGCCCTGTGAGGAACGAAGAAGGGCCAGGTCTCTGCACAGCTTAGGACAGGAATCTGCCTTTATGCTTTTACCCATGTTGTCAGGTGATTATTTTCATTTAGCATTCGAATAATTTCTGCACAATGAGTGACATCGTTTATGTTGGATTCATTATTAAAAATAACCAAACCCCTCCCAAACCTTTTAAAACTAAAGCTGTAGGACTGTGGGCCCTGCAAAAGCACCTGGAGAGCACAGAGACCTCAAACAACAACAGAATGCTGAGCAGTCAGTTAGCTATGTCGTAGAGTATGTTTTTTCTTAAATATCTGTTCAGGAATGACCCCCACAGCCAAGCTGGGTGCCAGGAGTACCACTGAAGGGCAGTCCTTTGGTAAAATGGCTCTTCCTGATGTCCAGATCATTGAAAAAAGACTTATATTATAAAGAAGAATCTCAGTAAGTTCTTTTAAATAATTAATTTCTAAAATAGGAATGTTTTTCCACAGTGTCGACCTGTTGCACCAAATAAACTTAGAAAGAGACATTAAAATATCTTCAATTTAGAAATTTCAGAAGAAAAAACTTTTGTGCCCCACTGTAAGTAAGTGAGTGGATGACACGTCTTCACTTTTAAAAGAACAAAAGTGTAATTAAAAATGTATGTTACAAAAGGCACTGTTAAGCTTGCAAAAGCACTAAGTGCATTTTTTAGGTTTCTACCAGATAAGGACCCTGTTTAAGGGTGTATGGGACAGCTGCTGCAGTGTGTGCTGGCCACAGATCGTGGCAGCGTGTGGCTCCTGCTGCCCTGCCTCTGTGGGTCAGCCCCAGTGACCCAGCACTGCACGATGGCATCCTGCCTGCAGTTACTGTCTCCTTAGGTGTAGAGTTAGGTTACAAAGTCCAAGGTTACTTTTACTCTGTGGCACCAGTGACTCCCAACCCATCCTTTTAACTAGCACGCCACTGGCAGGTTGTAATTAATTTTCCTAGTTAGTTTTAGGATGTGAGGATAAGACTGGTTGCCTTTTTTTTTTTAAAACAGAAAGCTCCCTTTGAGTTTTGAAACTTCAGCAGTGTACAGCCAAAATGAGTGATTCTTTCAGGAGGCTAAAGAAGGAATAACAGAAATGGGTTCCCACGTCCAGCCTGGAGACACAGTGGCAGCTCAGATGTGTAGGCCAGTATCTGTAGTCCTCTCTTAGCAGCTGGGAACTGAGGAACTGTATCATGAGTCACTGGAGAGCACTGTACTGCATTGCAGACTACACCATTAAGGTACATTACTGGTAAACTTGCTGAAATTATTGCTGATGTGCTTTTAATAACTAATTATTATGTTCTGCAAACGAGAAAAGCTTTTGTGGGGAAAAAGTGACTACTTTTAATTTTTTTAAATCTTCAAGCTACCACTGAAAGGGATTACCAGTATTTCTACAGTGCCCTTTTACTAAAACACTCATTACATCATGTTAACAGTCTCAGGTTAAGACTCAAGGTTTGCTGTGTAAATACATGCATACATCTAGAAGTATGTGTGCATATATATTCGTGTGTGTGTGTATTCAACTGCCTCCATCAGCCTCCTGGCTGAAACACCTCCTTTCTGGCTATGTTGAAGGGTCCCACGTTGGTACCCCACACTGGAATGCTGTCACCACCCAGGCTTTGTTGCAGGCTTTTCCAGTTGCACATCCCCCCTGTAAGCAGAAGAACATTTTACATCTTGCCCTTAATTTCTTCTAGTAAGGTTTCTAGTAGGGTTTTACTGATGTGCTTCCTTCAGCCTACCCAAGCAAAGAAAAGTTGCTGAGGGCTAATGAGGTCGTTGTGCTAACGACAGCAGGTGACAGTGAAATGCCACCAGCTCTCAGACAAGGTTCAGCTCATTGCCCTGGGGGCAAGAAGGGAAAAGCCATAGCTACTGGACAACTGCACTGACCTCACTAACTTCTTGCGTATCACCAGGAATCTGTCATCTCCTATATGACATAAAGACATATATTCAGTTTTTGTAACATACATTTGTCCTCAATTGAGGAAAAATAAATAGCCGAGTGCAAACCTCGTGTCACTTGAGTAGCATTGTAGTTTTTTTCCTTCACTCTGACAAAGAAAATTCAATTAAAGTTTCAGGAAAACGAAACGTAGTTTAGTGGGCAGGAGGCTCTGAAAAGTAACGCAGTTTTAACACAGAGTGGTTGACACAGGCAGGACTGTAGCGGCCAGGGCTCCCCAGATCTGGAGAGAACGAGGCAGCATTGCCATGGCTCCCCGGACTTCCTGTCATGGGACTGCTTCTTCCTGGACTAGAATACACTGAAGCATTTGGTGGGCCAGCAGTTGCGCTTTGGGACCTGAATCTTCCCTTTAGTGATGGACTTGGCCAGCTGAAAGAAAGACAAAGTCATTTTGCGTTACGAATGGCAAAAAGAAGAGCAGTCATTTTCCTCAGAATCCCTTGCAGAAATCTTAGAAAAAAATGCACAAGCAGAGAACAACCAGAACGGGTCGTAGCTGGGTTTGAGAAGAAAAAGAGACAGCACAGAATGTGCCATTTATTGAGACGTGTTGCTTAACGAGTGAGATGCAATTTGCTCCAAAATGGCCATTAAGAAATAGGTGTGTATTTGTGAAGCACCTCAAGAAAAGGCTTCAGGATCAAAGCTGACCATGGCTCAGTCAGTGCCAGATCTACAGGCATGAGTATGATTTCTCTCCCCCCCTTCTTTTGTCAAGTTCTCCTGGTGGCTGCCACACAAGTAATAAGATAAGGTGGATACAACAAATATATTAAGGTTTTTAATACGTACGGATGCAGCTAATTTAAAACCTTTTGAATTACTTTTATCAGACAGCTCTGGTCTTTGTGTTGTGCTTTAGGCAGAGGTACCACTGTACAATGAAGGAGCTGACAAGGCATAGTTTTTAAACATTGTTATGTGATAGAACAGTGATTACACCTAAAAGTCTTGCATGCAGTTTTAGCACTTTAGAAGAACGCATTGAACCTCTCAGACATTGGAGTAAGAATGAAAAAGAAGCCTATTAATTAGCCTATTTCATAAAATTAATCACAGCAGGTGGGGAACAAGAGAATTTGACTCTGAAAAGTGAAGGAGTGGTACAAGGACACTGCATCAACCAGGCATAAGAAATAACTGCCTATCTCTCTCTACCCCACTGGAAATGGATGTTTTCTCCCACCACCACTTAATGGCTCTATTTCAGTGTGCTCTTTGAAACACAGCCAGAAGCTGCTGTTTGTTTCCAGGTGCCTGGCACACACGCAGCTTCTCCTGCTCCTCACCTGTACCCCAAAGCAACTGCACTCAAAATAAAATGTATAAATGTGCACAGTACCTATTCAGGCACACCAACTACTGTTACCATTATTTGTGTAGCTTACAGTGACATTCTTTCTAAAAACTGACCACATTCTGTAGGTGACATTATTCATTCCTTTGGAATAGGGTCACAGAGTGTAAAATAAGATGCATGAAAATACTGAATGAACATCCCCCTGCACATCAGACCCTGAAAACAGTACAACATTACTGTATTGCATCCACAACGGAATTACCACCACTGATACTGCATGAATCCTTCCTTGGACCTAATTAGTAAATCAGCAACTTGGCACCTTGGCCCAGAAGAAAACACTTGTGCAACTGAAAGCCTTGCTTTTTGTCTGCGTAGCCTGTACAGAGATGCTGAGGTTACTAGGAACTGCAGCATGCTCTGAGGAATTTTGACTGAACCAGTAAACTTTCCTTATTAACAGATACCAGCCAAAATATCGTGCTAATTACTGAAGCACACCTATAGCTTATGCAGTTCAGTATTCCTAATGAGGTTTTTGTGAGTATAGAGGCCTGAAATCCTAACTGTTGAAGCTGTTCTGCAGTTAACCCACTGAAAACAATATTTCAGCTCATTTGTTTGACTTTGCAGAAATACCTTTGCCTGTCAGCTGAAGTGTAGGACTGCACCTCGTGTTTCCATCTGTAAATGGCAGGGTACTTCTGGGAATCGATCTGTACTGCTTCAATAGCTGCCAAGACGTCACTGTCCAGCTTTGATGGACGCTCCCTAGAATTAACACAGAACCAGATGAAAGGAGAACTTACACCTTTGTCCAGGCAGTGACATCCCAATTCCAAAGCACTTCTTATTCTAATAAAAGCAAACAAATCGGCAATGTTCCTCTCTGAACTTCCTTAGCTTCTCTAGGAACACTTCTCAGCAGACCCAGAAGTAAATGACTGCCCATTATTATGCAGCAGCCTCATTTAAAGAAAAAAAAAACCACCTCTGAACATGTAATCTGAGGACATGCCAAGAGTGGTGAACACTGTATTAATCTAAGTCGGGCTCTCCACAAGGTTCCAAGCCTGTCAGGTGAATGGTAAACAGCAGTCTGCTGCAACTGTAACTAGGAAACAAAGAGATTCTTCTGCTCCTTGTGTTTTAGCTAGAGTTAGGTCAGTAACTGCAAGATAACTATGTGGCTACTGTACAAACGTTGGAGTACTTAAAAAATGAGTTGTTGCTTAGTATCACATGATTTCAACCTTGCTGGTGATGACATTACAGTAAGTATCTCATTTTGCATATACGGAACACAGGGCAGAAATAATACGTACCCAAGCAGAAATAATTTCGTAGAGTTGTCGTTTGCCGGTGAAGTCTTCAACAGAAATTTCTGGGCAGGTTCTTGAGACTGTTGTGCCTCATTAGGCTGGATTCCAGATTCCACAGACAATCTTTCCCTTCCTGACTGCATTTTATATTCTGTCCTTAGCTTGGTCTCTCCAGGCTTCCCTGTAACGCTTGGCTCAGAAGAACTTGCTGGTGAAGCTGCGTAGCAGGACTTATCCAGCCAGTCCTTGGGTATTCTAACCTGGCTTGTTCTTTCAGGCAGAATTCTCTCATTCTTAATTCTTTCACTGATGGTATTTGATTCTCCTGCACCCGCTTGTGGCTGGAATGTTAAGCTTTCAAATTCTGACATTAAATTGCAAACAGGTGACACAAGGCAATCTTCTCCGTCATGCACATGCTTTCTGTCACCAATTATCCTTTCACTGGCCACAGGGTTACAAAATCCATTTTTGCTGGAAGAAACCCCCTTCTCATAGTGCCTGGGCTGAGCTGATGTTTCTATGATGTTTCTGGTGTGCTCCATTGACAAGATTTCACACTCAGCATCTCCAATAGCATCAATGCTGGGTTCCTTCAGCACAACAGGTGGGCTGTTATTCCGTGCTGCGTTTTGTCTGTTCTTAATTTCTTCTAAGCTCATGTCATCATCATCCTCATCCAAAAACGCTCCAACAGAAATAGAATTGCAGCACTTTTTACTCTTGCCTGGAAATAATTTAATAAGAGTAATGTGTAAAAAGACTTGCAACTCCCATCAAGTAAAGTGGGAACAAATACACACCTTTCACCACAAAGTGTAAAGGATTATTATTCTGTTTTAAGAAGTTACTTATTCAGTATCTGTGGATTACAAAATTCCATTCTCTACCAAGAAATTTCCAAATGCTCTGAGTAAAAAATATACTGCAAGTAGAGAGGTCTTCTTACAGGAATTTCACTTAGGCGCTACAATCACATAAAGGACATCTTCTGAGAGCTGTTCTAATTCTCCCACGTCCATGTTGTCCTTAGCTACTTTTTCAACAATATAATCAGACCGTTTGGATAACAGATGAACAACAGCAACCACAACAGGTGAACAGTCTCCCTGGACACCGTGCTTTCTCCCCTCCCTCTTCTCCCTAGGTACACCCTGTTGTTTGTAACATTTGCCCTGTCCTTACCAGAAGGATGTGGCGTTTTGTGTCTGTTGCAGGTTTCATTTTCCCCTGTTTCTTGCTGAGCCTTTTCGCTCATTTCCCGATGGCTCAGGTACTCTTCTAATTTTCGCAGCCCCTCCTGGGAAGACAGATCAACAAAACAGCCCAGAAATTCCCAGTATTCAACCCACGGGAACCCCAGTTCATGAGCTAACTCCCTGCAATAAATAAAATAAAACGAATCATTTGTGAAGACATGAATATTATTTTGACAATAACTTTTTCTGAACACATTTTATCAGCTACGAGCAGGAATATAAATATGCAAGTAGGCAACAGAATTCTGCAACAATCAACAGTCTGCAACAACACACAGTTGACACACACACATGGGTACCAAGCATGCTGTAATCTACTTTTTCTAGACCAGTTTTCCATTTTTTTCTTGTTTTTACATCTAGCAGTGTACATATTGCTGTTTTTAATCCGATTGTATCCAGACATCAGACAGAGATGAATCCACACTAATGTAGGCAAAATTTGAACAAGACTCCATTCAGTAGCTTTTTTTTAATTGGGAATGGAAAAAAGTAGGAAGGAGCAAAGGCTGACTTAAAGGAAGAAATGCAGGGCACTTATAGCAAGGTATGTTTTCTGCAGGTGCTGCTGATACAAAGCATTTCAACAGCATGGACACTGCAACACAGTTCAGTAAAGAAGAACATTTGCATTGGGAACTTTCCATTCAGCTACCTTTTAACAGGGGAAGTACCCTGTGCATAGCTTTAAATCTCCTGGGATTTGAATTTGAGAAAAACATTCTATACATATCATCAGTAACAATTTAAATATCTTTTTACTTCCAAAGCTGGACAGCCAAACCAGGTCCCATGTTTTTACCTGAACTATTCTGTTTAGACAGAAGTGCAGTAAAAAATCCAACTGCAATATACTTCATAAAATATTTCCAGCAATATTTGCCTAAAGAGTGTGTTTTACTATGCAACTCAGTACACTTGTTTTGCTTTTAATTACTCTATTAATTTTCTGTGCTGATACTCCATTAGATACCTTCCAACTCTTTCAACACCTCTTTCCAGATCAGATTTCCTGACGTTGTGAAAGAAGCCAGCTCTGTCTCGGGGTGGAGTCTTCCACAGCCTGCGAAATTCTTCAGCCTTTAAAAAAATGAAATAATTTTTAAAAACCCACCCAACTCTGCCCCAACATAGAAGTTAATCAGTGCTAAATGCTTCCCTATAGCTCTAGAAAACATTTTGCTGTGCTCGGACTCAGCTTCTGCCACTGGTATTGCTCAACTCTCGCTACAAAAGTCTCACCAGGGATCTAAAGGCAGATACTCCTCCCTGTATGTTTACTGATACATCTCATACCTTACTACTGTGGTCTCGTAACTGCTTGCTTATTAGAAGAATGACAATGATATATAACCACCTCGAAGCAACCTTGCTAGATATGAAGTCTAACTGGTTTTCATTTGTGTGCAGTGGGAAATAAAAGGCATGTCTTACAACACTGCACTTTCATTTCATGACACACACTCTCCTGGTCAGTACTTTCCAAGGCACAAAGGTGTTCTCATATACATACTGCTGGTTCCACAGACTGGAATCAGTTACTGTAACATGTTCCTGCTGTTTGAACTCCTAAAGGGAATGAAGGGATTTCTGCAAACTCCCAAGCTTTATGCCTTTATGTTCAGACATCAGAAGTATTTGCCAGCAATCAAAGTAACTCCTCACTTACACAACATACAAATTTTTTCAGAGTATAAAACATGTTCACATTTCTGTCAGGTGAACAGAAAACTGACCAAAGAGCATCTTTAGAAGAAAAGAACACAGTAAGCATTGCAGTGAAACTCAGACCTGGAAGAGCTCAAACATCACACGACATCTCATGCTCCCACTGTACCTGCAGCTGCCCTACTGCCCACATGCTCATATTAAGCAAATGACTCACTAAATGCCTACTGATTTATAACACATATAACTGGTATTCCAGTGTTCCACCTGAAAAAAAAAGACTGTTTTCTACTATACAAGCACAACTCTTCTAGAACTATCCAATATCTACTATCTGCTTGCCACTATTTCCATTTTCAAAAAAACGTCCACATGAATTCAGTAAGTAAAGTTGAAGTGCTTCAAACCAGAAAGGAGACCAAGAATTTTTTTGATCCCATCCACAGCTCCACCTTCACTAAACAGCACCGACGTCACATGAAGTTCTCTTCAGCTCCTTACCTTGGAGGGACTCATGGGGCCTGCGAAAGCTCGTATGGACAACACGGGATCTTTGGGGCTGCCCGTGTACTTGGACAAAGCTGCCTGGGGACTTTCATCTGTCTGATCTGGTGACCACGGCGCCCCGATCACAGGAGCTGAGGAGTTGTCTTCTGCTCTCAGGAGTGGCACATAGTATCGACCTGGAATAAAACAATACCCAGCTTTCTTAAGCTGATCTTACATCAGCTTGCTCTTTCCTCCTAGAAGATCAATACACCTGTATACTTAACCTTAATCTGACTTCACTTTATTGGTAAAACTCAAATATAATTCAAATTCACTGTTTCAGTGTTTATTGGCTGCTTGCAGATCCTAGTCCAGGCTCCTTTCTGTCTCAAATGCAAAAATACATGCACTGATACATACAACAGTTTCTAAAGGATTTTCACTCAGCTTCAAAGCCTGTTTTACAGATGCCCAAACTTGCATGTGACAGAGAGGGAAGACTTTCATGTCAGGGAAACCACATGGACATCAAACATGACCAAGGAACCTCTGGACCGTGGAGGTCTTCTGTTTGATTTAGGAGAAATGCTTTCTGCTGGAGCCATGCTGAATAAAATAATGCCTATGTTACAGAGAGCTATGAGGAAAACCCTGCAATCCATACAGCATGAGTACCAACCACATAATTTAAAAGACACAGTAAGTTTTCTGTTCCCAGTCAGTTTTAGAGCTTCTCTGATTTTTACAGTACTGTACAGCAGCATCTCTTATGGACAGGAATGCTAAAGAAAACCAACAGAAAACACTGAGAGTCTGACAGAGTATGTCACATGCCTGATGTAGTTTAAACTGAATACTGACCTTTCAAATACTCTCTCAGTTTTTCTTTCAATTCTGCAGATTTATTCTTGCTTCTCTCACAAACTACCTGTTAATAAAACATTAGTGTTTTACTAATAAAACAAAAGACATCAATTTCCAATCAACTGCAAGGTATTTCTCAACAGCCACACTATTGGCCTTTACCTATTTCATTCAGTTCTCTTAATTCAGAGTGTAACTGACCACTAAATACACACTTATCCATAAAAGAGGAACCATAAACAAAAAGCAGTGAATGCTAACATCCAGAACTTTGCTCTAGAGATAATCAACACAAAATATTTGCAATGTTCCCAGAGATTTTCACTCTGAACATGGCACTGGCAGCTCAGCCTGTGAAAGAAGCAGTCTGTGAATGTTCAAAGTTGAAAAACCCTGCTTTGGCATTTGACTTTGTTGTGGACATGGACAGACTTACTTCTGCTGGAGTTTGATCATATTTATTCCTTGAGTTTTTTACAATAGCCGGGTGTGAGGTAAGCACATTAACCACATCCAAATTCCCAAACTTGCAGGCAAAATGCAAAGGAGTATCAAATCCCTGTGACATTAAAGAGAGAAAATTCACATGTATTTGAAAACATCATAAAATCAGTACCGTATGTTTTGTTTTGAAGCTAGGGTAAGTAAGCAAACAGGACTCATAACAGATCCTTTCCCATAGCACTGTGGAACAACGACTGTTAAAACCCACAAAACCCATGACCAGCTATCTTTTGCTAAAATGGTCCCTTCCCTCTTTTCTTCTCCCTTCTGTTTCCTTCTGGTAGCTTTCACAGGCATCAGGAACTGTCCCACATCCCAAGTCTCACCATTTTATCCGGTGTATTGAGGTAAAGGTCAACGATGTACCGGATGCGATTCCTTAGCATCGTGTCGTCGTCGTCCGGATACATGAGCCGCATGAAGTCAGGATTTTCCAGAGTCTCCAATAACTGCTGGCAGATAGCAGGCTGGTTCTCCTTGGCAGCAACGTGCATGACGTTGTACCTGCACCCCTCCTGAAAAATAAATCAGAACTAACTGAAATCCAACTGCTTGCTTACACCTGCACACAGGGAAGCAGTGAAAAGCAGGGAAGCACATCCATCCCAGTTACGCTTATCAGGCCTCAAACTCATATTACTAGACCAGAACTTGGAATAAATACATTTACTTATGTATTTATTTTACCTGTACAACTGTTGGATTGTCTCCAGATCCAATAAGATAGCGAGGATTACTCCAAATAAGTTCTGAAAATGTCGATACGTCTCCTTTCTCCACAGCTTTCCGAAGCTTAGCAGTAAGATCCTGGGTACGTGGACTTTTGTAACTGTTGGCCCTTTCCTTGTTAGCAGTTTCCATCTCAAGTGAGCATAAGCCATCTATTGAAACACAAGTGTCATGCTTCTAGCTGCTCTCTTTTCAGTGATCGCTATTTTCATGCCACCAGCATAAGCATTTAATCCAAACTATCTATTAACTTTGCATCTTTAATGTAAAGAAGTTTCTTTAAAAAATAAAGAAACAGATTATTGGCACTTTAAGACCCTGGTAGTGATAGGAGGTAGGGAAGAAAATACAACATAATCAACCTAGAGAGTTTTTAGTCCAAAATAAAGTCTAAAACAGCCTCACAACAACTAGCCTGCTTCCACCCAAGCCTGAAATGAAAGTTCAACAAGAACTTCCTGTCCATGCAGCCTGTTAACATTTCAGTTTCAGGAGAGAAGCAGTATTTTTTAGTGTAAACTTCAAGCAAAACTGTACAACTATCATCATTTTTTAAAAGTAACAAATTTACCATCAGGCCCATTTCAAAGTATTCAGAGGTTTCAAAATACTGCTCTGATTTTTTTTCCTGTTATTAGCACACTGCTAATGAAGGGACTGATTCCCTTCTCTCAAAAAATTACCACTCTATATTGTGTCTGCTGTACACAGATGAATATCCTCCAAACCTCTGTTCAGTGATCCTGTTTTCATCGGAGACAAACACAGAGAGGACTTGCTTGGAGATGGAAAGTAATCACAGATTCCTTTAGCAAATTTCTCAGCATCTTCTCTGTTTGAAAACGCTTTAAATCGTGAACCTTTAATCATCTTCACAGCTTGGAGAGCTTCCTTCTTATCTTCATAAACGTGTATTCTCTCTGAAACACAGTACAGCCACAATTCAAGCTATTCAAGTATTCAGCTATTCAAGTAATCTCAGATTTGTTCATAGAAACAGATTGAAATTATCAAGCCATCCTTACAGTTTGGTTTCTCTACAAACACGGCCAAAAAATCAAAGTCAATTTAAATTTTACCTCTAGAAAACTGAATAGAAGAATATTACACATTGCAGGTGACATCAGGGGATATCTGTACAGTGCTCAGACCTTCACATTCATCAGATGTGAGCGCCTGTTTCATACAGGTGAGCCTACATCAACAAGAGAGCATTTCACACCTAGACTGAAAAGCGAACCAGGAGTTTATTCACCCTGCATTTCTGTCCCTGTTGCTCTCTACAGAGAGTTCAGCTACCAAGTGACCCATTGCCATCACTGTAAGAACCTCTAAAAAGAACCTTTGATATTCATCAAACCCTTCTCCTTCCTCTCCCTTTGCATTTAAGTTACTTTGTTCAACTGAAGACATCCAAATGTCGTTGGAACGAGGACAAATCCCAGTGCCTCAAAGGACCATCCTGATTTTCCAAAGTGACTGAAATGAGTCAACTGAGAGCACAACATTAATTCTAAACTTTAAGTAACCATGCTACTAAAATCAATTAATGTTAATGCTATTGATCACCTCCTGTAACATCTTCTTTCACATCTGTCTCCTCACTGCAGTACCTAAGCACCACTGGACTCTCAGTCTCAGACTGTTTGACTACAGAGATTGCTAGAAAGACTTCACAGAATAAAATTTCAATTTAGGTCCATAATTATAAACAGAATAAAATACATAAAATACATATCCATCCATAAGATACATTTGTTAATAATAAAGCTTAGTCCTTTCAAATATTAGCCTGACGTTTAGTATTTCAGTACTAATTCAGATATGTCCATAATTAATTCCTGCCAATTAAAGCACACACAAGAGAAATTATTTCCTTTTTTTTTTGCAAGGCTGCTACTACTAATTTTCTCTCTCTCTTTCTCAAAAAAGATGGAGTCATAACGATTTTGATTACTTGAAATCATTTGCATTCATGCTTTGCCAACATTTTTTGCCCACACTTGGTTTCCACCTGCTTATACCAACCTCAACTGACAACGATATGCAACTGAATGCTACAGAAAGCATTGCTGAGGAAAGAGTATTTCCTTATACTGCCTGCCACAAGAAGCACACACTGGATTTGAGCAGATTTGAGCAGCACACAGATGCTACTTGCCATTTCTTGCCAGGATGTCATCATAGACGGGGCACACGCCGTAGTACAGCGGAGGGTCTCTGGATGGTGTCTGAGCACTGCCTTGTGAGCCAGCATGCCCTGCCCCACAGGCTGGAGCTGAACAGTTCATGTGTGCCACAGCTTCTTCTTCTGGAGGGTTCAGCCCGACACAGTACCCAAAGTCGACCTCTTCAGACACACTTCCATGATGGTTGTGATTCACTGCAGTAGTTTTCAAAGCTGTGTGTGTGCCATGGGACGGGTCGCTCCCAGCAGCCCCCTCTGACCATGCAGACCCTTCTCCTTCCAACGTTCCTTGCTGCTCCAATAAAAACTGAGCCAATTTCTTCTCAAAGATAAACCTGGTAGTCGAGGTGACAGGCCCACACTTCAGCCCTGCTCGTACAACTTCTTCTCTAAGCTCATCAGGGCTGAGCTGCTTCAAGCGGGATAAGATCGCATCCATCGTTATCTGACCTGGAGGAGAAAAAGATGAGATCAATTGCAAAGTCTTTTTCCTATTATTTTAATGCTGTATTAAACCAAAGAAAAAAAGTGTCTCTTAATTTTTCTGACTCCGATGAGATTAATGCAGTTACAGAGAAGGCAAAATGTTTTCCAACTCATTAATAGTGTTTAAGCCATCAGACTTACACTGTTTCTTCCTCCTCTTGTGCCTACCCGAAAGAGTATTTACAACACACATTTTGTTCTCTTTTGCTCCTTTTAAGTTTCATTAGGACTTTCATTGTGAAAATTTAACCCAGAACATCTATGTCTGAAAATTCATGACAGATATTATTTCACTCCTGTCAAGAAACCAACAACCTGTGCATAAAACGGGGCAGAAGGCCACATGGCTGCAGTACAGTGCTGGTTAGACAGCCCTACAGCTGGAGCATGGCTGTCTCTATTGCAGGAAGAGTTTCTCACTGAAAAACATAACACACACGTGTGAGGCAGCAGCCACGGCACTGCCTCTGGCAACGACTCAAGGCTGGAACTATTGACACAACTTGGTTTTTCCCAGCTCCTGTTCCGTGATCAAACAGTCAGGAAAGTGGAGCAGCTGACCTTTCCAGGTTTCCCTCCCTAACATAGAGCAGAAATGTAAAAATTTCTCTATTTCCACAGGGAAATCCTTCTTTCCAGTGTGACACTCAGTGCTCCTGCTCACCTTCCTCCATCTTGTCCACACACCCGCAGCTGCTGCACAAGCAGCAAAGAGACACTGAAAGCATCACGATGCCAACACAATTCCCTGCTGTGAGAAACCTCTGACCCTAAAAAAACAACTGAAAATAGAGGATTCGGAGAGCTCAATAACATAAGAAGCTTCCATGTCATTTCATTAGATACTACATCCGCACAACCAGAAGAGCTGTGCCTTCCTCCTGCTGCACGCTGTTAGCAGCGACAGCTTTAGGACTGAGATGCTCGCACAGCCACAGCCCTCGCAGTGCTGGTCTTCCCTCACTGCCCCACCAGGCCATGCCCCATGCTGGCACTCACAGCATCTTTAGGATCAATTCAAGCAAGCTACTGCTTCACAAGTAAAAATGTTATTGAAATGGTTGCACTTGCACATAGAGATACAGGTCAGCGAGACTGTGCCCTTCTATTCAAAGCAAAGGATTTTCTACAATCTTAAAATGGTTTGAGTTGGAAGAGACCTGTAAGATCACCTATTTCCAGCCCCTCGCTATATGCAGGGTCACCTCCCTGCAGTGCAGGTTGCTCTCAGCCCCATCCAGTCTGGCCTTCGATGCTTCCAGGGTGGAGGCATCTACAAAGCCTCTCTGGGCAACCTGTTCCAGTGTCTCACCACCTTCACTGTAAAGAATTTCTCCCTAATATCTAGTCTAAATCTCCCCTCTTCCCATTTAAAGCCATTATGGCAGCGTTTGAACGCGGTATGTGAAACACTTCATCAGCTCAAGTGCTCCCTGCTTTAGCAGCAGTGTTGCAGGCAGCCCTCAGCACCAACCAGAAGATGCACCAAGACGTGTGAGGCCCTCTGGGAAACCAAAGCAGGGCTGAGCCAGCAAGCACTGCACGGAGCAGAGCGGGCTGCAGCACTGCAGGCACTGCGCCCCAACAGCTGAGCCCTCCTGCCAGCATTCCAGCTCAGAAGAAATTCCAAAATCTCACCTTTCTCACACAACTGCACAGCCACCACTTCTTTTTTTCCACATGTACTGCCTGCAGCCTTATCACAAAATACACCCACAAACTGTACGTGACTACTTTGCATATTAAGTTGTCCAAGATTTAGTTGGTAAAGAACCTCTTAATATAAAAAAAAAATGGAGCCTGCCCAGCTTCTTGCAGCAGTGATAATAGCCAAGCGAAATCCTGCCAGAGATTGAATTCAAAGCTATTATGCTTCTGAAACTAGGAAATACCATGAAAACAACGCTAGTGCCAAACTACAGATCGATTCCAAGTAGCACAGCCTGGCAGGTATAGGTGTGTGTATATGTATGTGTATGCGTGTATGAGTGTGCGCTGTCTTCTGTGCACAGTGTTTTCTTTTAATGTCTGATTTCAAACTTGTGCTTAGAGCACCCGCCTCAGTCGCAGGTTCTTTCATCAATATGAAGCAGAAGCACACTGGAAGCATGGGAAGTGAGAGCAGGGCAGCTTCAGGAACTGAGCCCCACTGCATTCCCCCTCCGCAGCAGCTCTGGAGCCACCTAGCCTCCTGCCATCGCCTGCCTGCCCGTGGCTGAGCCCACACAGACCGGGCTGACACACCTTCTCACTTTCATTTGACACTTCAAATATTTTGAGGTTTCTTTTGGTAGTTTTATGTTGCTGTCTTTTAATTAAGGGATAAAGTCATGAAGTCACGTAAGAGAATATCAGAAATTGCTATTCTGATTGATAGTTTTCTTTTTGAGATTGACTGCAAAACCACAATAATGGTAAAAACTTAAGAGCAGGAGAGTTTCTGGTACAAACATCTCAATGAAAATAATTTAAGATAATATTCTATAAAGCCTGAAGAATTAATTCAGGAAATGCTCCTGTTTCAGGGTTCAGAACCAGCAGGGCCATTCCAAACACTGCATGAGAGCAGACACTGGAACCTGCATAACCATAGACACACAACGTGCAGGCACACAAAACCCTTCTCCCGGCATGTGGTTCAGCAAAAAAACACAGTAAAGGACCAATTTTTCTGGTGTCTTATGTTCTAGTTGGATTACTGCCTAGAATTCAGCAGCAGAAGAAAAAGAACTCATTTCATGCGTCCATTTCACATGTTGTAGACTGCACACAACCAAATCCAAAAGCGAGGTGACAAAGCAGGCAGCCAGGGGAGCAAACAGCCCTCGGGTTACGGCCGTGAGCACAGACAGCACTGCAGAGGTCAGTTCTGTGGATGGCTCTGTCACCCAACGGCCAGAGGTGGCACCCAGCCGAGCTGCCTGCATGTCTCACAGCAATGTATTTCCCTGCTGGGAATCAGCGGGCAATTTCCCCGGAGCAACACTGCCCAGAATGCTCCAGAGCAGTTCATTTATTTGAGCACCAGAGACCAACTTTTTTTAATCAACACAATGATGGACCACACGGGTACTCGGCCTTCCACACTGCAGCTGTTTTGTTGTGCAATTCACACTCTTTCAAAAAAAAAATATGGTTTATTTTTAAGATCCCTATAGTTCACTTAAAAAAGCAACAGAACACCGAAGAAACTGATGACAACGTATTAATTTTTAAAGGCACCGCCTATTTTTACCCATCCAAATCAGAAGCGTGCCTTGCAACCCCACACACCCGTCTGTTTTAAGGCAATTACGTGACAGCTTTGCACGGATGGCAGCGGGGATGACACGAGCCCGGCGGTGCTCAGTGCCTTCAGGCACTGCAGGCAGCTGCACCCCCCGCTCCCCCCCCATCCTGCAGGGCCGCCCCGCCCCGCACCCAGCGGAGCCGCCACCGCCCTTCGGAGGCTCTGCCTAACAAAGCACAACGGGGCAAAAACGCGTTTCTCTTTGCTCGCGGCAACAACGTGAACAGGATTCGCTTCCAGAAATTAAGATCGATACCGGGACAGAACGAACCACCGACACCAGAGCACAGCAACACGGCTCTGCCGTCCCGCTTATCAAAACGAGCAGCTTAATCGCAGCGCCGCGCAGCACCGCACACACGAACATCCTCGTTTTCCCCCAGCCCGGGTTCGGGACACGCCCGGCCGGGCGCCCACGGGAGGACGCGGCGCCGGTCCCGCCCCGCGCGGCGGACGCGGGCGAACCGAGAACGAGGTGCGGGAAAGGCGGCGCCGAGGGGACGCAGCGCGAGACGCGAGGAGCGGCCGGAGTTGTGCCGGGCCCGCGGGGCGCCGCCCGTGACCGAGGGCCGCCGATCGGGCGATCCCCGGCGCGGCCGGCCCGCGCTCGGCTCCCACTGCGCGCGGAGCCCCGGCCGTCCCGCCGCTCTCACCTGGTCGGCTCCCGCCGCGCCGCGCTCTCTCCGCTTCTCCGCGCGGGGTCGGGCAACGGAGGCCCTCCGGCGGCGCCCCGCGCCCGCCCGTCCGCCCGTCCAGCAGCCGCAGCAGCCAGCCCACCGCGCCGATCAGCGCGCAGGCGGCCAGCAGTTCCCAGGCCGGCCAGCGGCCCCAGCCGCCGTCCCACAGCG
>NW_024962260.1:8146335-8325499 GCF_019238085.1 Lagopus leucura | reverse complement strand
TTCCGCAGGGCCGCGCGAGGCCCGCGAGGCCCGCGCAGCCGCCGCGCTTTCCCCGCCCCGCCGGGCCCGGCGCCGCTCGGCGGGAGCTCGGCGGGAGCTCGGCGGCCCGGGGGAGCCGGCAGGGCGGCCTCCGCCGCCGGGGCCTGTGGAGAGGCGGCGGCTTTTCCGGACGGACCCTTCCGGCAGAGCGGGGAAGGGGAGCGGCCTCCTCGGCCGGGCCGCCCTGCGGGGCGCGTTCCTGCCGGGCCGGGCGGGGCCGCGCGCGGCTGACCTGCGCGAGCTGACGGCCGTGCGCTGCGGGAGGGGCGGCACGGCGGGCGGCACCGCGCTGCTCTGCCGGGCGGTTTTGGTTTCGTTTCTCCCGTTTGACTGCTTTCCGCAACTGTTCTGCTCTGGATTTGTTCACGCGCACTGAATTTCGTGAAAGTACGTCTCCGCATACACCGCGCTGTGCCTCGTCGGTGGCAGGCGGGTATGTGTGCGCAACCTTCGGTCACCCTAAGAGCCTGCTTGTTCCATGGATCCGGAGGGAAGAGGTGGCTGATTTCCAGCTGTTTCCTACTGTGATGTTAAAAGAAGGCCGTTCGATAAGTAGAAGTCAGGAAGATAGCAAAGCCCAAACCATCAGGGAGTCTATAAATTGTTTAAAGAACTCACAAAGATGCTAACCAGGCTCCTGCCACAGTGCTGAGGGCACTAGCAGGGCGCTTTCCTGTACGTCTCATGCAGTGGTAGCCCCTAAGGGAAGGCTTGGAAGAGAGCGTTACAAGCAAATTGAGGAAGAGGACTATTGCAAGTAGAAATGCAGGAAAGCATGGCCAAGTGATGCTGGCAAGGCAGCTGGCCAAAGATAGGGACAGGAGGAGTGTGATCAGGAAAGGCTGTGCAGTGTGCATCTCGGCACGGTCTTCTTAGAGAATTTTCTGAGTGAGACATCTTTTGCTGCTCACAAATTCACAAACAAGGTCACAGTAAGGGACTTACACAAATACCTAGAAAATGTACATTAGGATTCAGAGAACAGCACCTATTCTGCCCTCTCCTTCCGTGAGTACTCCTCTACAGAAATGCCAAGGACAGCATGGTGAGGAAGACTTCAGTGTTTCACCCTCATACACTTTTTTGCCCATCCTAAGGATGTAAAGCAAGACCTTTGCCTCCCGCAGAGAGCTCAAATTAAGAATGGATGAGTCACTAATGTAGTTCTTCAGTCTGGATATGTGTCTATATTTGCTTCTTGGCTTTGATGTCAGGTCTCTGGGACAATTTATTGCCTGGACAAATCTCTGATTTTACTTGTTAGCCTGCCACATGGCACCAAGCTCCCAGTGCTAGGGATAACCGCTGCTTCAGGGTCTGCCTCTAAAAGAGGCACAGAGCTGCAGCAGACTGCCCAAAG
This sequence comes from Lagopus leucura, assembly GCF_019238085.1. Taxonomy (NCBI): domain Eukaryota; kingdom Metazoa; phylum Chordata; class Aves; order Galliformes; family Phasianidae; genus Lagopus; species Lagopus leucura. Next base: position 8,324,100 of record NW_024962260.1, on the reverse strand, counting down.
AAGACGGAGGAGCCCTCAGACTGAAAGATATCTATCGTCAGTAGCGTAGGCTTCGGCAGGACAGGGAGGTGTCGTGGTAGTTGCTTAAAGTGCCAGGAGAATCATCAGGCACTCATGAGACCCTGGAGCACAAAGGTTCCTGCAGCTGTGCAGGAGATGTATTTGTGTGCCCTGCAGCCTCTCTTGGCAGAGAAAGAGCCAATGGCATCTCCCAGAGTTTACTGAAATCCCTTTTTCCAAGCACTCCTCTCCCCTTCAGATACAGAATGCACACACTGCCCTTCCACCGCAGCTGGCACAGCTCTCCTCCACCCGGCAGCCAAACAGTCCTGCCACTTCTCTGCAAGTGAGCTCCCTCAGACCTTAATAGGAATTGTCTTTTTCGGGAACCCACAAGGCTTTGCCCCTAAAAGGGGAAGACTGTTTTATTTATTTTGGCTCTGACAGCTTTTAGAGTAAGACAGACCACATGCAGAGTTACCTGTCCATCAGGGTGTTTGGGTAACCCACTGCAATAAACTCAGCTGAAAACACCTGCCCTCTCATTATTCCCCTTCTTAAGGGACTGGTGGAGCAAAGACCAGCAGGTCTGTTAAATGCAGTGAGTCTGTCTGCACAGAGCTGCAGAACTCAGCCTATTCCTGGCGTCATGAAGAATGAAAGCAGTCCAAGGAAAGGCTGCTGCTTGTACAAGTACAAATTCTGAGCAAATGTCTCAGAAGTAGCAAAAGAGGGATAGAGGGGGGAGAGAAGGGCTCTGTGCTCAGCAGGAGCAGAGGGTGGCACTCTCTGCACAGCACAAAGCCGCTGTGGCGCTTTCCAGTTACAGCTATGAAAGCTACAAGCATGTTTTTCTAAATATTTCCTCAGCAGAGATCTCACTCCCTAACCACTGACAGCACCACGTTCCAATTCCCTCTGCTTACTGCATGCTTTTCTGCTTACATCCTTCTATTATTTGGTGTCACTCAGTCTGCAAAAACTTCATTAAAAAAGAAACCTATGCTAACCATGCAGAAAAAGCTCTATTACTGGCTGGCTGCAGTCAGATTCCGGCATCCAGCTCTTCCCTCCCAGCAAAAAATGGCTTTGTGTTAAACACAGAACATGTGGCTGCTGCCAGCTCTTCGGCAATGGGCTTTAGGAAGGGCTGCCTTAATATTTTATTTTTGTATTTTATTTACTGATCTGTTATTTATATGCGTGTAACGTTTACATGCCACTGCCTAAATAATTTTAGCGTGTCTATTTTAACGGCGATAAGGATTTGAAGTGTTGCTTTCCTGACCCATTCCTATGAACAGAAGAGAGACTCTGATGGAACTGTGGCTTGTCTGATGTAACAGCTTCACTCAGAATTTAACCAACCTCTATCCTACACGAAAGAAGACTGTGAAAATATAAAAAGCAGTGTTGTGTAACTGAAAGGTTTGCAGATGGGGACTCTTGCAATCAGAATAAACTAAGATTTAAGGCCTTGTTATTGAAAGTCTCTTGCCAATGCCCTCCTCCTGTTTAAAGCTGCATTCCCTTTGGTCAAAGCAGCTGTTCTGAAAAACAAACTTCTAAGAGCTCATTAATTTCCAAGGCATATTACAATGTTGTGTCCCTGGGTCACAAGGGTTAGTTCTGCTGTCAGGACACCTTATGTATTTAAGGAAACTAATTCAGAAAGTTCTTTTTCCATGTATCAATTCACGTGTTGTGCGTGTGGAGGGAGGGGAAGGAAATGACTGTTTTTTAGTGGTTTTAAGCTTAGGTTTTACACAATAAATGATTTTTCTGTCAGCCTGAAAGAAAGAAGTTTTTGTTTTTCTTTCCTGGAAGTTACTTTCCCAGCCTGGGGTTCCTGGTTAAGAAAATGTTGAAATTGCACCCACTAACTCATAAGTGCTACTGTTCTACTGCACTGTAGTGCTTCCCTCAGGGACTCCAAGAGCCCCTGGACAGCACTGTGCAGCAGGCAACATGGGCCAGTCCTTGGAAGGACTCACTAAAGGAGTGTGGAAGCCTGGAATTCTTTCATGGGATGCTCAGCACAAAAAGCAGGACACTTGTTTCCTGTAGGATATCTCAACAGATGTGGAAGAAGCTCCATCTTGCTTGCTAAGGGACATGCACCCTACAATGCATGGTGGAGATGAGCAGCTGGGCTTTGCAGCAGCAATGTGCAAGGTGAGGCTGTAGGAAAACACTGGATGGGGAATAAAGAGTGGGCAGAAAGCAAAGTCCCATTCACCATTCTGCCCTGTCTTGATCCCTCCAGTAAACCTCTCTGCTCTATCCCAGCTGCCTGGCACAGCTGTCCTCCAGACACTGGCTGTGGAAGTTGGCTCAGCAGCCAGATGTTCCCTGGGAGGGTGGTGGGAGTGCTTCTGCTGGGCTCAGTGCTCTGCCGTGTGCCTGGCCTCGTGCCTGACACCTTCAGCAGGCAACCAGACATCTTTTGGTCCTTGTCTCATGTGCTCCCTCAAGCAGGAAGCTGTCCATGCCATGCAGTGTCCCCCCAACAGAAAGAGCTCACAAATACAGAGCAGAATTTCCGTAAAAGCTATAGCCTGGGGGAAGGGGGGTCACTGCTCTGAGCTGGAAATCCTTCTGAGCGGTCTGCTCTCAGTTTGGTCCTTCATTCTGCATGCTAAGTTATTGCTAAGCCAGAGTGATGCAGTGTTGTGCAGGCAGGTCCTGCTGGCAGAAGGATGCTGAGGTCTGCACAGACATACAGACAGAAATGGCTGGGCCAAGAACTGAGTAAACAAACACAAGAAACCCACGTACATTTGTGTCTGTGCTGCACTTCAAGGTCTGCAGCTTGGAGCAGCAGCACAGCCCAGAGCACTGCCTGCTTGCCTCAGAAGGATTACGGGTGCCTGCACTCAGATGACCCCTGGAAAAGAATCCAAATAACAGGGATGTAAGGTCCTTAAAAAGGGCGCTGCAGTGCCAGACTTGAGCACATTCTCTTTCTTTCATTTAGGTATTTCCTATACTGTTGTTCCAGGCCTGCCCAAGTGACAATAAAACCCACTTTTTGAATACCCTTTCCTGCCAGCTAGCCCTTATGCCCTCAAAGACTGCAATAACATAAGGAAAGAGCAGAAGGAATCTCTATATTTACTTCTGTCACACTGAGCCTCATGTGGGAAAAGATTCCTCGTTTCGGGGATTTTTCAAAGCTTAACATGCATTTATGGTGACATTGCCCTGAGGTTTAACTGCCGGTGTTAAGAACAGCAGTGCAGCACAGCGCTGTGCCACAGAGCCCAGACTGCCCTTCAGGCAGAAGCGTTCTGCTGGGAAAAATCCCTTTGCTCTCTGCTGTTCAGAACAGCCATCATGCACTTGTATGTGCCGTTTCGGTTGACAGGGAACTCAAAGAAATATTACACAGGAGGAGCAAAATGCAAATTTGAACACGAGCAATCACGGCAAATAACTGACAGGGTCATAGCCTGGGAACACCACATACACAACATTTGCCCTGGGAAGAAAAGAGTAAAATAAGAATTGACCACACAAAGAATTATTTGCATCTTCTTCTGCCCTCAGTGCAAGGAGGAAAAACAATCCTATTAAGCTACCAAGATATTGCTCGTGCACCCTGCTTAGAGCAAACACAAGTCTCCCTGGGGAGGGGCTGGTGCAGAAGGGGGTGAGCACACACAGCAACACAGCACCAGCATCCCATTCCTGATCCCCTTCCAAGCCTTGGGCTCATCAGCCAACTGAAGGTGTTATGTGGGGATTTTTAGTTACTGTCCCTCAAAAGCCAGGTGAATGCCTGCTTTTGGGAAGGAGGACTTTGGGACATGCCATGCCAGTGCCCCTAAGGCCAACCGGGGCCAGCACAGGAGGTTTCTGGGCAAGGTGTGCCAAACCCGCACCCACCTGCTTGAGCAGGCTTGAGTCTGCATGCTGCTTCATGGGTGTGCATGCAGTTGAGCTCCATAAAGATCCAAGCATAAAGCAACTGTCATTTGTAAAACCACAATTTTTTGACTTCAAATTCTACTTCTATGCTAAATTATTGCAACAACTTCTGCAGAATATGAGAACTAACTGCAGCTAGCAATCGGCGTTCGCTGCCACCTGCGAGTCCTCAGCGCTGGGGCTGTGGGTCTGCCAGGTGCCATTACAGGACGGGGATGAGAGAGCTTTTCAGCTGGCAACCCACCAAATGCCACGGAATAAGGAGTGTCCCTGCCCTCCCATCACCTCCACAGAGGTTACGCGGCTGAGGAACGCAGATTAGTGTTTTTTGCGCAGCTCCCTCTCTTTGGGCTCCCTGGGATGCACGGCGGCACTCCTTCCCTCCGCTCCTTGCTCACGCGAACCCGGGGCGATTTTTCCCCCCGGGAAAGGCTCGGGCACTTTTCCCCTTTCCCCTTCCTCTGACCCTGCCCGAGCTCCGGGGCACGGCCCTGACCGCCGCCAGCACGCGGCCCCCATCGCCCCCATCTCCCCGCAGGAGGAACTTTCCCCCGGAGCCGCTCCAGCCGCTGCCCGCGAGGCCGCGCCGCCTGCAGTCCGGCGCTTTCCAAGTACGGAAAAGACAAAACCCCGCGAGCCCCGCTCCCCTCCAGCCCAGGTCCCCCCGCCCCGCGCCGCAGGTGCCCCCCGGGGGAGGGCAGGGGCCGGGAGCAGCCAGGGGAGGGGGCGAGGGGCGGGGAGGCCGGGCTCGGGGGGTCCCTGGCAGCGGCGCCCGCTCAGGGCACGGCTCCGCAAAGCCCCGCTCGACACAGCGCGGCTCGACAGCGCAAAGCTCGGCACGGCACGGAGCGGCGCGGCTCGGCGCGGCTCGGCTCGGCTCAGCGCCCCGCGCCATGGGCCGGAGCTTCACCGGCGCGGAGCTCATCCTGGCGGCGACCGCAGCGCTCTGCCTCGGCGGGGCGGGAGGCAGCAAGGTAACCCCGAGCGGCCCCTGCCCGCCCCCGGCGGCACGCGGGGCACGGCGCGGCACGGCGCGGACGGCGGTCGGGGCCGGCACACCCGACGCGCGGGAGGCTGCGCCGGGAGCGGGGCTCGGCGCGATCCACCGGGACGCGGGGATGCGGAGGGGCTGCGCTCGGCCCCCGCCCGGGGTGGGGTCTGCGGCCGGCTCCGTAAGGCCGGCTGCGGGAGCTTGTCTCGGGTCGTTCCGATTCGGTACGGGCGGACGCGGGATGCGGGGCGAGCCCCGTGGATATCGATATATCAGCGTTCCCGGCAGAAATCGGAGCATTTGCCCAAAGGCGGCCAGAACGAGGGGTAGCTTGGAGCAGGGAACCCAACCCAAGCACCTCCCGTCGCGTTACCCTCCCTTTGCTCTCCTGCCTCGTGCACATCTGTGGTACCGAGAGCAGGTGAGTAGCGGCAGGGACGGGCGCTCCGTAGGACGGGCGCTGGCAGCGGCCGGGGGCGGCAGTGGGAAGCAGCGCGGCGGGGCAGAGCGGTGCCGGGAGCGCCGGGCGGCTGCGGGGCGACGGGAGCTGGGTGCTGCGAGAAGGGCGAGAGCCCCGACCCGCTGCCCTCGTGGGGATCCTGTGGGCTCTTGGAGCACTCAGATCTATGAAATATGAGCCATGATGCTATAAGAGAATAATATTCTGTAAAAGTATTTCTTTAGTTGTGTGTAAATATATCAAAGAAATGTGGGGGATTGCTTTACGGGGGGAAAGCGGCATGGTATGATTCAGCCTGCCACAGCACATACCAGCACAGCAGTGACTTTGTGGCTGAAATGAAGATGTTTTATCTCACTCACGTGAAGATAGCTACCGAGAACTTCTTACTTAAGCCATGATCTTGATTCTGAAGTACTGAGTACCAACTTCACAAAGGTGCACGCTTTAATCTATTGAATTGTACGGCTGTGGGTTTTTGTCTTTAGTCTCTCTTTTAACTCAGAACTGCAACATGTAACCTGGAAACTTACCCTTCCCTCGGGCTTGTTTCTGAGGGTGAACAACTCCCGCACCCAGCTGCACACTTACACTGCATAACTGCTCCCTGCCCGAAGTTGTTACATCCTTCCTGTGCTTCGTTCTAATTTTGCCTGGACAGTCATGAGACGGAACAAATATTTGCTGTCGTGTGTCTTTGGGTTTGAGTTCAACGGTGTGACACCGTGTGCATCAGCAAACCCTGCATCACTTTGTTCCATCTGTCTTTTTCCTGTCTTTCCCAGCCAGCTCCTGTTGATCTCTGGTTCTGAAGCCAGGACCATTTACCTTCCCAGTTAAGCACTGACCACGGGTACCACAGCAGAAGTGCCTCCCTAAGGAAGCAGCAGCAGCCTCCCCCTTACTTTCCCAGGCATGACTTATTCTCATGTCAGCTATTCATGTGATTGCACACTGCCTGTAGTCTTTAAACATGCAGGACAATTTCTTTTGCAGAATAAAACCTAGGCATTTTCTATAGCTTATCTGCCTAAATGTGACAGTGAAATTCATGCATGTAGACACACGCACACATCTCTTGCTCCCTGGTTTTGTTATTCTTTTGATTAAGTTGTACTTGTTCCTCGCTCGTCAAGGTCTGTGTAGGCTTCATTATTTTTATCTGTTTTGGCTGCCTTCTGATAGTGTTGCTATGCTAGGAAAAAATCCTCTAAATGGTTTGTTCAAATCTGGTTCGATTTAGCAAAAATGAGAAATGAATTATCTGCCTGCGTGGAATTAGCAGTATGAAAACCACAGCAGACTCCTTGGAACGGGCACTGTGTGTGTGAGGGATGGCGGGCTGAGCTGGGCATCCAGGGAGGTGGTCTGTGCCAGTCAGAGCTGAGGCTGTGGGGATGTTGTAGGGTTGTGTGGATGCTGAAATAGGTTTTGTAGCAAAACAGAGCCTGCTTTGGAACCCCCAAACTAAGGACTGCAGCAACATAAGAATCAGAGTGAGAGCAAACGAGAGATAATTTGAAGATAAGGTGAATGGTGTTTCCTCCTGTACGTCTGTATCAGATGGAACAAAATGTGCGGACAGGTGGCTTGTTTATCCAGGAGGAAGATCCAGGAAGGAAGAATGGAAGCCTGATGAAAGAAACACATAGTCAAACTTCCAGGTCTCTGTATACCCATAAAATATTATGTGTTTAATCAAATCCTTGTGGAAGAGGTCTCTGTGTCAGTGGCATCTTTCACCTAGCATTCGGCCGCTCACTTGATGGCTTAAAAAAACATCAAGTCTGTGTTATTTCTTTCAAGAGAAGAAATCTGCAGTGATCCCAACCTTCTGGTGAAAGTCTCAGCCCCAGGGAGGACCGTGGCAAAATTCCCGTTTGCTTCAGAGGGAGCAGGATCCTTCCCAAGATCAGTGAAGGATTAAACAAAAAAAAATCAACTACTAAAATATGCACCTCAATTAGCAAAGAATGTGGCCTGATTAGTAAAGTGTATGAAATTTCAGCTATTAGATTCTACGGCCCCCATCAACAAAGCACACTGCACAATTGGCAATGTATCCAGAATCTCAACGACTGTCCCAGGCTCCTGCCAGGCCAACCAAGCATGCAGCTGAATCAGGGAATTATGCAACTGGAGCAGCAAAATATGCACTTCTGACTGGGGAGGGAAGGGCATGCAGACACTCAAGTGTTGAAAGCCGACAAACAGCAGGTTTGAGGACGTTTGTGGTCAACCTCTGCCTTAAGAAAAGTGAAGGCAAAAGAGATGCATTTGATGAAATCTCTCTGAACAATTGCTGGGCTGGAAAAGTCCATCCCTCAGCCAGCTCAGTGCTGATGGCAGCAGCCCTGCTCCTGCCCGGATGCGCTACACATCTGGTTCATATCCCAGCTGCCAGGTGTAGGGGTTATTTCATGGCACATGAGCAGGGTTTGTAGCTCCAGGTAGGTTTTACTTCATAGGTCTCTACAGAGCACTGTGTTTCTGTCCCAAGAATCTGAACCAGTCAAGACAAATAAGGGACCTTCAAAGAATTTGAAAGTTTTGTTGGCAAGAAGCTCATTGTCTATTAATCTCATCACTGTTTGTAAAAGTATTCTGTGCTTTTGGAGAAGAAAAGTGATAGGTCTTTCCTATTTTCTTTAGACCTTGATGAATTGCTGTAGCTTCTTCCTATTGCATTTACAACATACCTTGGCAGCTAGGTACTGCGAGCAGGGCTTGGAGTTCAGGCAGTGTGGGAAGCAGTTCTGTCCTGATGTCCTGAAGCAGTGGAGTCGTTTCTCCCCACCTCGTGCCTGTGTGCTTAAAAACAAAAATGCACAGCTGCAGTACCTGGTCCTCATCCTTAGAAGATATTCTTGCTTTACATGATTGCTTTTGTTTGATACAGAAGAGCTGTAGGTTGTCCTGTTTCGATAAAGATACGGATTCAGGATTTCTATAAACTGCTTTTTTTTAAATATAACTTTATTTCTGGAAGTAAACTGCATTACATCACCTGCGTGCAAGGAAGCTGTGAGAACTGCTTTGTTTTACTGCACTGTTCATAGAAGTCTGAAACATTACTCAAGTCTAAGAAATTCATTTCTTTCTCCCCTGCCCCCATTTAAATTTTTTTTTTAATCCACTACCATCACTAAATGAATCTGGCTTGCGCTGAACTTATTTACCAAATTTCTGTCTTATTTCCAGGTCAGTTCAATGAATGATTCCATTTAGTTCTTTATTCCTGTTTCAAATATTTCCTACTGAGTCCAGAGCAGTGCCCTTAACACATAATTGATTTGGGTCACTGAACCTTAATTTTTCATGCGTGTTCTTTTGCGTTCTGCCACTGGTCTGACTGGTATGTCAGTTAGAAAAATGCAGGCGGATTTCTCCTGGAGGCTAAAGTTCATGTGGAGTTTCTGGCAAAATAAGATCCTGCAGTATGTATCCCTGCAACTGGGCAATCATTCGTAACTTTTTTTAATTCTCTGTCTGGCCAGAATGTTGTAAATCTGGCTCTCTTGTTAACTTCATGCTAAGCAGCAATAATGTCCGCAGTGTTTCAGTCCTGAATATCCTAATTACTGAAACACTGAAGAAACTGAGAGTAGAGAAGATGGATGAGGCTGGCCTCGAGTCCAGCACAGCACGTGGGGCTCTCTCTTTGTGTGGCTGAACCACGGTTCTCTTGTTTGCTGGGGCTGGCGATGGGGGATGCCATCGAGGTAAGAGAAGGAAGCCAGTGGCAGAGGACTTCTGGAGGGGTGTGGGTAACATTTGTGCTGAAGAAGGTGAAAGAGTGCTGCTGCTCTAGAGATGCTGGCAATCCCCGAGATGAAAAAGCTAAATCATTTTTGTTTCTTTAATATCTAAGTAGCTTGAAGCAAACAAGCCTGTTGTACTGGTTTAAAAAGACCCAGCAAACAATCTTTCCTGCAGTAACCAGCAAACAATTACTCTCCTTCTTCATTTGCTTCTTTGAGTACAGGAATGATGGTGGAATGTTCTTCCTACTTCCTCTTCTTAAAGAATGCGTGGTGTGTTTGGTACCAGAGCTGCTACTCAGCAGCAGCAGAGCTAGAGAAATGGCACGTCTGGCACAGCAGCTCTGCCCTCCCATCACGTTGTTATTACTGGGTCAGTTTAGATATGTGCGCTGGTATTTCAGGTCCATCAACATTAAACAATCCATGAGCGGCCTGATGGCTAGACGTAGATGACTGTATCAGCTGTGTTTAAGACGTTTTAGGTCATCCCTTGGGAACGAGGAATACTAAATGTAAAATAGAATCCTCTTGTAGAAACCCATGGCAGGAGGAGGGCGGGGTGGGATGGGGCACTGCAGACTGTTGCATTAATACATGGAACGATTATCCAGCAGTCAAGAGAAGTCCTTGACTTGATGTAAGAATATGGTAATTCCTCACACAGCTCTCGGCAGCACTTGGTGTTATACTTCAAACAATCTTGCTCCTGTCATTACCAAGGAAAAGGAGGTCTTAATTTTGAGAGAAGAAAAGGTTAATTTGACTTAATTTCCATTTGAAAATTCCTGAGGCCCTACTCAGACCCACAGAACTCATCTTGGACTTCAGGAGGATTTAAATCAGGCCATAAGTACTGCTGATTTGGATTAGTAATGATGTGCACTGAGGACAACATCTGTATTTCGGGCTGGGAGGAGTCCTTTCATGGCGAAAAAGTTGGTAATAGTTTTACAGCACCTTTCATCACAGCATTTCAGTTTCACAAATATCTAATTACAGAAACTATTAAATTATATGAAATTCTTGGTCCTGGGGGAGTACAGACAGCACCATTATGCTTCAGTATAAGCAGGGGTGGGTGGTGTTCAAAGTGGGTAAAACAAAAGCAAATTTGCCACATGCAAGCCATAACCTGCTGTGCTATCTCAGTTTCATCCACTATTTTATTCTCATTTCTTTATACTGGCAGCCAGGTTGTAACATCAAACTACCTCAACAAAATGGGCTGGTAAGAGCCTCCAGTCAGAACTACTGTCAGGCCTGAAGAAGGGACTTGTGGAATTTCACTGGCCTTCTTACTAATCCATTTCCATTGTGCTTCTGTTTCATGATCCTGGTAAGTGGTAGCAGGACTACTAACAAGGGTTGAGTGTCAGGATGCCAATAAAGAAAGCTTCCTGAATACAAGAGATCTGGGATAAAATGCCTCTGAAATTCCAGCCTAATCCAAATCCAAGAAAGACAATTGCTCAGCCTTTCCAAAGTGGTGTGCCTGCTGGACACCCAACCCATTCATTCTGCTTAAATCCAGCTCTGTCCTGGTCTTGGGTAGTTAGTAAGTACATGTCTGGAACGACTGTTTATGGTTTTATTAAAGTTTTGTTTTGTTGTTGTTGTTGTTGTTTTCTAATTTTGATTTGAAATATGGAGCCTCTGCTGCTAGAACTGAGGCTTGAAGACCAATCTGCCCGTTTCCTTGTCTTCCTGCCTCATTACAGATCCATATGTGTGGGCATTTCAGGTGAATCTCAGACTTCACAGTTTGAATACAAGGGCCCCAAGGAGTTCCTCATAAAGGCTAACTTTAAATGCGAGCTCAGTAGGCTGAATGCTTTGATTTGCCTCTAAAATCAACCGTAACTTATTCCAGGTTTCCTGGTTGAAACTTGAATGGGGAAGAAGAAAGGATGTCTGCGAAGCAGATTTGTTTGGAAAAATAAACTGCTCCCTGGTTGGGACCCTATAACAACAAACCCAGTGCTCAGTTTTCCCTCTGGCTGCAGTATTTGTGATACTTTTCCCTGTGTTCTCCTACACCCTCCCTGCTGTGCCCTCACGGTCTCCCCTTATGAGTAGGCAGTAAAGTAAAATTTACAAGCATCCTGCTTCTGAGATCCTGGCAAACAAGGGCTCTTGGAAATTTCCCTTCACAGAGCTCACAAGAGGAGACTAATCCTGAACCAGTGAGGTGGAGAAAGGCGCTGCTGTTTGCATACCATCCAAAACAGAGTGTGTGTTTGGACCATAACAGAGCTCGGAACGGCCGATCCTAGTGGTAGCAATGGTTCATTCAGAAACTTAATTAAAAATATCTTTTTTACTCTAAGTTTTTGCATCAAAGAGGGAAGGGATTTTTCTTGCTTTGTTAGTTTTGTAAAGATCACTACGCAAGTCTTCTGCACAAGCCTCCTTGCCTGCACTGAGTGAAGAAATGGCCTGACTTCCACAGAGTTTCAGCTTGCTAGTGATGATCCCAAATATTAGCAGGTTTTAGCTTTCCCATCTGGACTGTTTCCTTCTCTGTATGTTTGTACAATAGGCTTCCATCATATGGAACATCAGAAGTGTCTGGACGAAACAGTAGGGTCACGCAGCTGGAAATCCAAGTACAAACAGCTCTCTCTTGCAAAGCCAGTTTACAAGTATCTGTGGTTTTTGTTGGCTTTTTAAAGATCAAAATTTGTTTGCTGGGAAGTGACCAGCAGAACTTGCTTAGGATTGCTTTCCAGTTTCTTCTTCTCCTGTTTTTGGTACTCCCAAAACATTTTTTGAGCACCTAAGCTGCATGTGGATTTCATTATTCAAATCTCTCCTGAGTATCTGGGAGGTTTTTATGTGTCTATAAAGTTTATTTGGGAACACAGTTTCACAGATTCCTGTGAGCATACATAACTTGCTGAATGGACTTTTTTACTGAACTCTGCAAGCAATCTTTTACTGCAGTGCTATAGCTTTTGTTTTGTTTCGTATTTTGTCTGGTTACCAAGCAGTTCAGACATAATCTGAGCATGTTTTCTACTCTTTAATTTGAGCTGCTTTGGCCCGTTCAGCTTATAGAAAATGAAAACCAGATTGATCTTCTGGAAACTCCTTTGCCACCCCTACCCACTCCCACCAGCCCTGTCATTCACTGTTGATTTTTCCTGCGGTGTGTCGTGTACACTTTGTTCATGAGAACTTGCTCTATAAGAAAAAACGTCCTCTGCTGACCTACTAAAGCCCTGAAGCAAAAGGCCATAGCATCTTGAACTCTTCATTACAAGCCTTACTTTTATTTATGATGGTCCCCACCATATTCATGATTATTTGCCTGAGGAGACGCTGTAAATGATTCCTTTGTTTCTTTTTCTAAAGCTTTACATTTGTTTGTATGTTTGAATGAGAGTATTTTCTGAAGACAAAGAGGAATACAGCTTTGTATGGATGCTGGATCTTATTTGATACGGCATCTCACATCTTTATGGCAGGAAATCCATTTGTCTGTGGAGTGTCCAGTCACAAGAGTTAGATCTCCCAGCCCCCAGGGATTAGCCTGGAAAGTCTTACATGACAAAGCTGGCTGCTGATGCAAGGCCTGGCACTGGATGTTATCTCACCTGTGTCATCTGCTTCCTTAGCCACAAATGCCGATGTCACGATTGGAAGTGAGAAAACAGTGATCAGACTGCTCTCACAGGATTTCATGTGTGTTTGTTGCATGAACACACAGCAGTAAATGTATGAGGTACTGATGACGAATTTCTACCTGATTCACTTCACAAGTTCCACTTCACAAGTGTAATTGTTGCCCCCAAGGAAAGATTGCCTATTCAAGCAGGTCTTTCCAAGCAACTGGATTTGCATGTTCTAAACAGATTTTTCAAACAATTTCACAGAAGAGTAGTCCGAGTGTCTTCTGTTTCAGATGGGGATGAGAAGCACATGAATGCTGCAGTGTGGGTCTGCAGTGGGGAATGAAGGAGACTTCAGAAAAAGACCTGTCATTTCGTCTCTAGTAAGAACACCTGGATGTAAGAGTTCCAGCACAAACAAGGAATCAGAAGCATTCTGTGCCTTGACCCCGGCCCCTTTCACAGGATTCAGAGCATTTCTTTCTGTAGTTCATGTTCCTAACAATGTTTTATCTGTTTATGGGTGTTTCTCCACCTCAGCATCCAGCAAGCCCTGAGTGAATGCTGGGTACTCCTGTGCAGTAACTTTAACTTAATGCCAAGTCCAGGAAATAAAAAAAAACGCGAAAACAACACCTGTCATCATAAGAACTTCCAGCCTCAAAAAAGATAAAGCAAAATATAGAACGAGATAAGGAGAGAGAGCTTTGCTTAGCCAGACTTACATGGCTATAACTTGCAAGACCTCTTGTAGGTGAATCCAATACAATCTTTAATTAAAGATCTAGAATGGGAGAACTAGCGCTTCAGCATATTCATGATGTTGAGAAAAAGAGCAAGAATTGATTTTATTGTGTTCTCCATATCCGGACAACTTTCACCTGGGAAGCTTTAGATAATTCTGCCCTGTACATTACTACATGCAGGTTGGCATCTTGGGCCTAATGAGGAGAAACTGCTTCAGCTTCTCACCTGAAAACCTCTCAAAAGAAGAAGAGCATCAGCTTTTCTGTGGCCGCTCTGAAGGCAAGTACAAAATGCCAGTTACAGTGTATGCACAGACCGTGTATGCTGCTGCTCATGCTATGGAAAGCTGTACTGTTCCATCGGTTATTGTTCAGGAAACAGCCCCTGTTTTTATCTCTGGGAACAAGCATTTTTTTGTGAGCAGCAAAAGGCATTGCATCTCTGGAGTCAAATGAGGTCTGTTGTTCTCCACAGAAACTGGAATGCATCGCTGTGTCTGGTGGTTGCCTGAGTGCCCATGTTTGTTGGTTGGTTCTTTTTTTGTGATTTTCCTTTCTCCCACCTCCCAGTCTCAGAGAGGCTCAAGTAGGAAGGATGGTGACCTCATGGTGCAGTTATGCAATCTGTCGGAGGCCAGGTATCAAAATACGCTGCAGCTGTGAAGTCGGGACCTTACTGTGCTGAGGGCCTGGGCCTCCTGGCTCTAATGAGATCGCTGACCTTCTCCTGCCACTTACTCTGCAGCTGCTTTGACTCACAGACATTTGTTGTGGCAATGGCTTGCCTAGCAGTTTGGCACTGTGCTGCAGGAGAAGCTGCATCCCCAGGCAGGTGCTGAGATCTGGCTGCTGACACCTGCCAGCAGGTGAGGATGACCCCAGCCCCATCATGCTTTCGGTTCTGACAGAGCCTACCTGCCTTTCTCCAAGATTACACAAACATTTGCAACCTCGCCGACTTCTTTTCCACAAAGCCAAGAGGATGTGAAATAAAGCAGCACCTTCCCAGCAGGCTTTTTCAGATTTTCAGGGCTCAGCTGCAGCAAGCTCACATATGGAGGAATAAGAGAAAACAGCATGCCTACAGTGGGAGGCAAAGTTGGGCCTCCAGCTCCTGAAGCCTTGTTCAGACATTGCATTCTTTGCTCTAATTGCAGCACCGCATTCCTGCTTTGCTCCTCTGCTCCTGTGGCAATACTTTTCTTTCCCTCACCTCCTGCACCTTCAGGCTTTTATAGTCCCCTTCCCTTCCTACCTGCGCATTGGTTCTTTTCAAATGTCCTATGAACCAGTAAGAACAATAGAAAATGTGGTGATAGGCATGAAAACAGGGCCCTGCAAAACCGGCTGATGTGTGCCAAGTAGGAATGTAAGACAAGATGGGTTCTTTCCTGGAAATGGGATTTGCAGAGTGGAAATGTCACATCCATAATCACATCCATGTGGTGGAACTGCTGCTACCCACTACTGAAATAACAGAGCATCTGTTAAAAAATGTAGCCTTGGTTTTGCTTAAATCCTGCAGGTTGTGCTCATTTCAATAAATCCTGGACCCTTGTTTGAAAACATAAGGATGGCTGCTTTGATTCTGTAATTGAATTCAAAGCAAATGTGTGTTCAGCGTGGTTTCAGGGTCCTACTCTCGAGTCCTGTACAGTGCTCGTTGCTGTAAGCTTCGCCAGGGCACAGGGCAAGAACACTGGCTGGAGGTGCTGCTGTATGGATTTGTGTTGGGATGGGGAGGGAAAGGAGACCCCTCAGCAGAGGGAATACTCTCCAAATTAAGAATTCTTTAGAGGATCAGTCTGAAAAAAATTACAGTTAAGAACTGGAAAAAGGTCCCTGGAAACCTCTCCTTAATTCTAAGCAAGCTGCTTGCAGTTTTTGTCAGTCCCATGTCCTGACCTTCCACCACCAGACATTCTACTTTCAAGCATCCAAAGATGCTTGAGGAATTTCCGTAGTACAGAATGGGATTCTCCTTTTGCTGCTGCCCCATGCTTTGAAGAGCAAAGGCAATTTAGTGGAGAGGACAGCAATTTCAAGGCATTTCCACAAATTCTTATGCTGCCAAGTGAAAAAATAGATTAGATTTGCTGCTGCTGTATCTAGTTCATTCTAATGAAAGAAATTAAACCTTTCATGAAGAGGTGACCTGAAAACGCAAAATTAAGTAGAGTGCTAATTTTATAAAGCCTCTGATTAACTTTCTCTTCCAGTTGGAAAAAAAAAAATCTCAACCAACTTTGATCTCTGGATCAGTCAGCTAGCGAAGTAAATGTGGTCACTTAAACCAACAGACTGGAGTTTTGTATCTTACTCTTGGGATTGTCTTTCCTTAGATCCTGTATTTGATGAGCATCCAAAACGCTCAGACTGCTGTAACTTGGAAACACTGTGAGAGCAGAACTTGGGCCTTCTGCTGGGAACCACAAGAATTGTATTTCTGGTAGTTTGCAGCTATTTCCAGCCACGTCAGCAAGTAAAGGCTTGTCTACATTTTGCTTCCTCCCTTAAGCTCGAAGAAGGGAAAGGCCACTTCCCCTCTTTCCCTCTTTATTTCTTTTTTCTTTCTAAAGTCTGAAGTTCAGCATTTTCTTCCTGCTGTGCCAAAAGGTCAGGCTGCTTGGTATTACATCCCACGTGGGGGGCTCTGTTCAGTCACCCCAGTGAGTCCCAGTGATATTTAACTCAAAATGAACCTCCTGTGTTTGGAGGGGGAAGTAACCGAGATTCCTCACCTCCCTCTGCACGTTACAGGCAATTGCAGAGATTGGTGGATCCAGGGTTTTAAAGAGGTCCCTGGGGCAGAATAAAATGTGAAGGAGCTGGTGAAGTAGTGCTAAAGTGTTGCCAGCTCTTTGAAAGAAACACACATGTGCGTGCATGTGTGGACATAAGATGTATTTAATTTCGGAGGGTGAGGGATCCTAAATAAAGCTTGCTGGCTTTTCACTCCACTGATACACGGTGAGTTCAGATGGCTAAATTTAGTCACCCAGACTGAACAGTCTTGGATTCTAAGACCAATCCATCTCTGTCCAAAGCTAATTGCATATCTCTATGGTTGCTGTAGAGTCAGCTGGAGGCTGACAAGATAAGGCTTCTGTAGAAGGGCCATATGCTTCCTGGAGTCCTGTTTTGGCACCAAGTGGCCGCGGGGGATTGGCTTTTTGAAACAAAGCAAAAAATCTACCTGGAGGAGTTCTCTTTTTGCTATCTCCCCAGTACCCCAATAATCAGTGAAGTATCATTTATTTAGTGGATGCATTTTGCAAGAAAAGATGAAACATAAAAGGCTCTTTTGGTCATAAGCACAGGATCATAACCAAACATTCTGACTCAAGAGTGATGCCTAAGGTCTGCATAAACAGCTTCTATCCCCATCTTCTCTCATTACACTAATATTAAATCTTTCTAGTGCACCCTTTAAGCAAAGACCAAAAAGCCCTTTAACTTGGATAAGGAGATAATCACATCTGTTCCTGAAAACACTAATAAATGCAGCAGCTTTTAAACGTTCAGTCAGCTTGAGATGTAGCTGATTATTCCTTCTCTGGCATTTCTAAAGAGAAGTGGAAGTGACATTTTTAAGTCTGCCTAAAACTGGAAATACATGTGAGAAATGCACAGAAATCGAGGCGTGCATAATGCATGAATGAGGGAGAAGTAGGTTATGATCTTTGCACATCTTTTCCCTGCGTGCCTGCAGCTGGGTGTCTCTGTTAAGTACGGGTTTGGCCCCTGAGAATGTCTTGGAAATGGAGTGGCTCTGCTGTATGCCTCCAGCTTGCTCTGCTGAGGCTTTCACTCTGGCTCTGCATGCACAGTAAGACAGCTTGATATTCCTTGGGTGACTACGCTGTAAAAGAAAACAAACTACACTGGGCAGCACCCAAGGCAGAGAATCTGAGATTGTGCCGGCAGAGGAATGACAAACATCAAAACAGGATGTCCTCCTTTCTCTTCTTTGAAACAAACGCTTCAAAAGAAAAATGCCTTTGGGACTGTGCATGGGATACAGGCAGGACAGCAACCTCCAGGGTGCTGCAAACAGCAATTCCTCATGCCAGCATTAACATGAATGAAGGTCAGTACTGCAGTATCAGTACTGCATTCTTTGGGCTGCAGCAAAAGCTATGAACACAAATAGTCTGAGGGTTTCCCTAGCCAGCACATTCCATCACTTTGTCTCCTCTTCAACAGGGCTTCCATCTTTACAAGACAAACCACACACCATGACACCTCCTCTTACCAACTACATGCAACAGTACCCTCCCCACCTTCCCTCCAGCCTCCCATCTCATGCTAGAAGCAATCCATTTTTGGAGGCAGTCCAGACAAGCCTAAAAACTCAGCCCTGCCTGCTTCTAGTGACTGGGCGAGACCAACACCCACGACTCCTGAAGGCTCCTGTGGGCCACCTGCCATGTACATGGCCCCTGCTGCCTGGTGAACACCCAGCCTTTCCTCATACCTTATGATTTCCTATAGATAGTCACTGTATTTCACATCTCAGTACAATAGTAGTTCCCAATCCCACTCCTTTGTGTGCTTGGAAACTGCAACCCTTGCTGCCTTCCAAAAGCACCGTGCTTCTGAAGAGATCCCTTCTGAGCCCACAGAGTTTTGCTGTGCCTCTCATCAACACTCTCGAGGAGTTGTCTTATTAGCAGATTAAAAAAAAAAAAAGAAAAAATAAATAAATCTCCACCCTACTCATAATTGGCCTAATTGGTGTAAAAACTGTTGTTTATAAAAAACAAACAACAACCTATAATTTGCAAAGTCTAAAACGTGCCAAATTGTTTGCATGCCTCTGTCAAAAGCCTGTGAATATACCACTTGCTGTGGAAGGGAACATCTGCATCTAATTGATGAAATTCAGCCTGCAAAATGGATGATGTAAATGAACTAAGCAGTGTTGCCAGTCATTCAGTTCTGGATTAGAAATTTATCAGAAATCTTTTTTTCCCCACCCTCAGATCTAAGCTGCGTTTCCTGTCCCTTGGGTGTTTTTTCCCTGTTGTCTGAGCAAATCTTGAATGTTTTCAGTCTCATGGGCCATAGCAAATGAACGGTTGCCCTGCAGCCATGAGCTGTCAGATGTATTTCTGGATGCACACGTTGCACAATTCCCAATCCCCACCTGTGGGCATGGCTACCTGTTGGGTTTCAGCGAAATATTGCAGTGGCTGGCAGCCACATGGCTTGTGGGGAGCAAGAGGCCTTTGTGCCTGGACCTGAGGCTCCTGAGGTGCATGCAGAATCTGCACAGTATTTTGCCCCAAATGGTGACAGATTCAGGTGGAAGCGAAGCCAGGAAAGTGCACCTCACTTGAGAATAGGGCTGAGAAATGGATAGGAAGGCACTTACCCATTCAGTGTGAGAGCTGCTGAGCTGACGGCTGCTGCTTTTAGACATTAGCAGAGTTCTGGTAGGAGAGGTGGGGCTGCAAACACCTCCAACTGCCTTCTTGGTATCTGAAAAAAGAGAACCCAATCAGTCGGCATGTTCCTCCAAACAAAACCTCAGCCTCAGTGAGCGCTAACTGAGGAAGTTTGGGCCCACACAAAATCCTCCTACAGACAGCAGAGGTATCCTTCAGCAGCAGCAGTTCTGGTGCACGTTCTGCCTCCGAAACTGGATGCTTCTTTTAAATGGAAAGTTAGGTATTGCATGCTGCATCCTGTTACACCAGTATCTTGCTTATGAGTGAGCTCAAGAGACTGCCATGAAATGAAGACAATCTGCATGGACAGCCCAGGACAGAGGGACCACACAGGGAAACTCTGTGTCATAGAGTAACCCTCTCCCTAAGGGAAGAAGGGTTCAGTCACTGGGAACCAGCTCCTTGTCAACAGCATTTACAGAGTGACAACAAGTGCATCCATAATTCAGATGGAAAAGTGGAAGTTAGGATCTGTATCCTCCTAAACTGACAATGCTTTCCTCTGGATTTCTATCTGAATAAACTGATTTAGACTCGAATAATAATAACAACATATTACCTCCTGGAGAGAAGGGCACACAGTTTAGCCATTTTTGCATTGCTGCACAGCACCAATGATTAGACAGAAAACCTGAGCAGCTGTGCATGGTTTCTTTTTCACTTGAAACTTCAAGCCATGGTCCAGGTGTCTTAAATGAGAAACCTGCAGTTCATTCCCCTATAATTAGCTCAACCTGTGATTTAAGAGGCACTTTTAGAAATCAAAGATCGGATTTCAATCTGGAGCATAGAAAACAATTTCTACTTCACCACTGTTTTGGTCATTTCCTATTGCTGCCCTGCCACCCCCCCTGAAATCGCTCTGAATATGAAAAGCACCTGTTGGAAAACAAAGCTAATGCCTTGCAGAACACCCAGCCTTTTTTGTTTTGTTTTTATTTAGGGGCTTTTAATATTTGGGTTGTTGGTTTTTTTTCTTCTTTCCATTTCAACATGAGACGGGGAGGGACCGGGAGAAAAAAAAAAGAAATCTGGAGTATTTTGATCTTTGTGGCTTTATATGGACTTCATAAGCTTTGTTTGTTCTACTGCCAAGCTTTCTTTGTGTTTAAATAGATAACAGACTGAGACAATGAATCCAACAATAATAATAAAGAATAAAAACAACCCCCAAGCATTCCCTTTCTTTTCCAATTTATGATAGTAAACACGTGCTCCCAGACAAGGCTCATGACCTCAGCACTTGTGACTTATTTGTTCTCCTTTTCAAAAGCTGTTGCCCCAGGCACAGACAGGGCTCTGCACCCCGCACGTTTATGGAAAGCATCTTGAAAAAGGGCTCCGGGAGCTTACTTCTGGGAAAGGTTGTTGTGAATATGATGTGTGAAAACAGCCTCGCCTACCTTTAAAGAAGCGGAATGGTTGGCAGTGCACCCATTTCTTCCTTTTCGGGAGACTGTGAAGGCTATTTATAGAGAAAGAAGAAATGAATTTCAAACGGAACTGTCACTGTTATGCAAAATGCTTGCAGATTGCTGGCCTACCGGTGTGAGCGGGTATCTGCTGGCACTATTTCCAGAGCCTTTGCATTTCAAGAGAAAATGTACCCAATCAAAACCGCCTGTATTACTGAAGTAAATAAGTCCCAACCGTCTCTGAAACCAAGATAAGTTGTTTAGATGATTCATGGATAATCATCAGTGCGAGGGCCTTGTTGCACTTAAAAAAGTGTTTTGTAATGAAAATAACATAGAATTCAAGATGCTGTAGTGACACAGTTTTTCTTCAGCTTAAGGTTTTTATCACACTACAAGCTGTTTAGGATGACACATTTGTGCAGCAAAGAGTTGTGTGTCAACAACGAATGTATTCAGGATTCAGTAACCTGGGAACGTGCATCAGCCAAGAGCAGAAAGGGATGCTATTATAATTGAAATAGGGATAGGAAATGAACACTGTGTGAATTGCTCATCTGGATTATATTTCCTGAGAAGCTGTGTGCTCAGTATGCGCTCTCACAGTCTGAGACTGGTTGTCCGTATTAGAGATTAAGGCTCTGAATGTGCAAGCAGAAGATAGCCTCAGGAACTCGGAATTCATGAAGCCTGTAGAAGTCTACACCAGTCACTAAAGGGAAGGGGTAGGATCTTCCGTAGGTCCAGCATGCTGCGTCCTGTATGTTGTCTTTGGCAAGAAGTAAAGTGTATTTGTTTTATTTCCCAGGTCTATTATTCCTGTGGCGCGGTGGTGGAGTCAATGGAAAGAGGCCTGATTTTATCACCAGGGTTTCCAAACAACTACTACCCGGGGACACACTGCGTTTGGCAATTCTTCATTCCCATAAGAATGCATCTCATCTTGGAAATTTTTGACTTTGACATTTTTGAGAGCTCAAGTGAAACTCCAACCCCCTGGGATGGCTTTCCAGCTGCTGCGATAACAGGAAATAAGGATGTGACTCCTCCCGAGGAAAACCTGGACTTTGTTCTCCAGACTACAGAATCCTCTCTTCAGAGCTGGACGTCGAAGGCAGCTCAGAATCTGAGCGGTGCAGGAGATCAGTCAAAAGGACTTCCTGGCCACCTGGATGAACTTCCAGGAGCAGCCTCAAAGAAAGGTGAAGCCAAACAGACGTCCGAAGGAAACCAGTCAAAACAGATGAAGGAACCCAAAGCGATTACGGAGACTCCAACAGAAGAACAGCCATTACCTGATTCCGATGGCGCCAAAACACAGAGGCAAAATGTTAGCGGCCAAGAAACAAAAGAAGGTTGGAAAGGCAATATTTTGTTTGCCCACCTAGCTGCTAGTGAGAGAGATGAAAGTCTGGGAGAGAGCTGGACGCTTCCCACAACAATACTGCCAGTGGAAATCTCCAGCCAGCAGCCGGCAGTGGATGTCTGTCCCCACGACGTACTGTATGTTTCAGATCTCATCACGTTTTCCTCTCGTTTCTGTGGACCAAATTCACCTTTAAACAGGACCATGGTCTTTGGTTCGTCTCTGGAAATGGTTGAGGTTATCATGGAACTCATTACCACCACCAACCGGGGCAGAGGTTTCGCAATGCTCTTCGAGTACAAGAACATCACAGAACCCAACACCGTGGACGCTGTGAGGCAGGAGAGAATGGAAAACATACTGATGCTGGCAATTTTAACAGGGACTGTCTTCTTTGCACTTGCTTTGCTCTCTGCCCTCTGCATAGCTTGCAGGTAAGATGATGGATGTCTGAGCCTCTGAGGCATGTGATATTATCTGTACAGGACAGGAAAATCAGAAGACAAATGCACATTTTTTTTGCCCTGCTAATGCTTGCTGTCCTTTTGGTGCAGTAGTGCATGGATGTAGAGGAAACCAAAGCCAGTTTCTATTCCTGCCCTATGCCTACAGTTTTCTTTCACAGTTCTACAGCTCTGGTACCTCTTATTTACTTTTTTCTTTTATTCTTTTTTTCTTTCCTTTTTGTTCCCCTGCAGAAATACCTGAGGGGTGAGGTCTTTCTTGGTTCTTATTTGCTTTCAATACTTGTTTCTCAGTTTTGGGCCCATAGTGGCCAATGGACAAATGCAGGGTGGAGAGCACGTTTCCCCACATCTCCCAGGCAGGCCGAGCTGACAGTCCCTGCGTCTTCTCACTTCGAATCTAACCATCACTAATGCTCTGCAGAAAAATAAGTAACTTACAATACTGCCGCTTGGAATTAAGATGCAGTTACCTCGTGTTTCCCCATCTGAAGCAAGTTTTATCCAAGAGGTTGTAACAGATGTTTTAATTCTCATGCACTTGCAAGGTGAGCACGTACC
Organism: Lagopus leucura; assembly: GCF_019238085.1. Classification (NCBI taxonomy): domain Eukaryota; kingdom Metazoa; phylum Chordata; class Aves; order Galliformes; family Phasianidae; genus Lagopus; species Lagopus leucura. The sequence continues at coordinate 8,301,339 of NW_024962260.1, read as the reverse complement.
TGCAGTGCCTGCTCCCTGCCTGGGAAAGTGCTGTGCTATCCTGCCTGTCCCCAGATGTCATCTGAAAGGACTGGGCCCAGGGGCTGACCTAACTAGCTGAACTGCTACAACCAGCCAGTGACAAAAGCATTCCTCTCCACTCAATTGCTTTTATTTGTTTTCTCCCAGTGTGTCTATCAGGAAAAAGCTTCTCCACACCCCAGCTTATGTTTGCTGTTTTCTTGGTAACTCTGGTGAAAACGTTTTTTTTCCTTCCAAATATTTTGACTGCACTGGGAGCATCAGAGAACTGAAACAAGCACCATTCCTTGCAGGGCTCTGATGGGGTGACTGGCTGTTTGTGATAGCACTTGTTTCTCAGTGGCACCATTCAACTGGTCTGTCCCCTCTTCCTGCATCCTCTGCCCTGTGCATCTTCCAACCCAGAAGGTCTCAGAGTGGCCCAGCAACTGCTCATAACTGAGGCTGGGTTGAGAAGGGAACATTGCTTTTTGTGTGATTTTGGATTTGCATTACTAGCTGTGCTGAATAAACACAAAATACAGGCCACTGCCATCCTCAGAATAAGAAAACATGAGTGAGCTGGGGGAGCCTAAACATAATCTTAATAATCTTAGAATCAAATAAACTCTTGCTGCATAAAGAAATTCCTGCTTTCAGAATCTGAGCTTTTCATAGTTGTAAGAGTTAATCTTACGTGTGCTACATCTGACTAACCTTCCTTTGTAAGGACCTTGCCAAACACTAATTTAGACTACATTTTTTTGCTGGTTCTAAAGGAAAACGTCTGGTGGAAAATGTCTTCCAGACACTAAATTATTTTTATACCCTTGCCAAATTTCAAAAGCAGCAGAAACACTCTGCTTTGCTATGGCAGCATCCTGGGCTGATGCACATGTTGAGTAGGCAGTTCTTGCCATTTAATTGCACTGCAGCTATCCACGAAGCTGCATGTTATTCAAACCAAAGCACACAGCAGTCTGAGCTTCCACTGCCTGAAAGGTGCCCCGTGCAGACTGCTCAGAAAGTCAGGCCACGCTGCTCACATGTACAATTTGCTTTTCTGCTTCTCAGATATTTGCAAAGCATGCAAAGCATGCTATTGTTGACCAGCATAGAAAACTGAATGCCTTTTTCACCCTGCACAAATGTCACGCAGTCTCATCACTGAGCACATCCTACCACAGTCACTGTGGCACAGCACCAGGGACAGGCTCGCTTCTGGTGACATCTGCATGGCTGCCCTTCCATTACCACTTCTATTTGGTAGGGAGATATATTAGATATTGACTGTATATAGAGGAGACTGTCCATAGACATAGACATCCATCACCTCCTGAGAGGAAGCCCTTTGCTAACCTGGCTGCCTGTGTTCTCTGTGGACTCTTCTAGGGAGGCCTCGATGACATTACACTTTTATTTCTTGCTTTAAAAAGCACGTGAGATCTGACATGTTTGGAAGCATCACACCATGCCATGTGCTGAGCAGCCTCACTGAGGCTGCACTGGAAAATGCTTTTTCCATCTTTCCTGCTCCAATACTTTGAGGATATTGCTCTCTGGCCCCAGCGCCGCTGGTGCTGGCTGGAGCTAACCTACAGTTTCCAACTGATTCTCCTGAAATGCAGCTCAGAATATGGCTGTGGAGGCCATTAAGCATATCTAAACAACTTTTAATTTGAGCCCAGCAAGCATTTTATGCTTCTTGCTCTAGATACTGGCTTGATATAACGTGTTGTGTGTGTTTTAGCCACAGCCCAACCTCACTGCTGAAAATGCCAGGACTGCACAGGGTGGGCTGTGGGGAGAAGCGAAGATGCTTTGATAACAGCACACTCAGAAATGGGACCAGCTCTCCGAGGTGTGACAATTCTTGTCCTGGCTGGAACATGCCACCGCAAAGGAGACCTCACCAGATGATGCTAAGAGTAAACTTCAAGCTCTTGGCCTTGTAAACGTGCCTCCCACTTTTTCCTCTGCTTTGCTTGTTCCTCTGGTACCACGTTGGCATTTAGCAGTGTTTTTTTTACCATTTCTATGTGATGCTCTTGCTCAGCTAAAAGTAGCAGGGAGCTATCTTTGCCAGGATTAGAAATGCCTTGGGCCAAGCTTGGCACCTGCTGCCACTCCAATGCACCAAGTCGTCAGCAGTGTCTGCTCAGGCTCATTGCATTCAGCCAGGGCAAAGCTCTCTGGGGAAACTCCAAGTCTCCACCACACTGCAGCTTTTGTTTGCTGTTTGGGGAGGAAATGAAAGCTTCAGTTGTTAGTTGGCCAATAATTCTAATTACTTTTGGCCATGAGGCCTGGCTCAAGCAATGGGGTATTTTTTATTTTCTTTCCCAAGCCCCAAGAACAAGAGACACGTCCACCTTATTTAATTTTAATCCCATCCAATGCAGCCAGACTTTTGCTTGATGGCTGCAACCTGTGGGTTGCAACTGCATTTTACATCTGCATTGCCTGCCACTGACCTGTTTCCAATTACAGCCCCTCTCTGCATACAGCTATTTCCTCAAGTCGTTGTGTTCCATTTCACTCCATACATGCCACCCTGCTATGCACGGCCTGCAGTGTGATCTTCTCCTTCCTCATTTAATGCTCTCCTAGAAGATTCTAGTCACTTCTGGGCTAAAAACAGAGGTTTTTCTCTGTCATCCTTATGGTAGGCAAAACCCAGAAGCCTCTACCTGCCTGTTTGTAGCTGGCCTCCATCTTCTGTTCATCTGGAGGTAGTTTAGTTAGAAACACAGATGGTTGGAGAGGGTAGGGGAGCACAGGGCAATTTTCACAAAGCTTTCAACAGATTTGAATATTTGCTTTACTTGGGAAGATTTAAGCAATTTTTGTTTTTAAATTGCACATTCTTTTGACTGATGGAAGCCAAATGATTTGTACACTGGGTGTTTCATGTGCAGGAGCTATGCTCTGATCTGAATCACTCCCCTCCGTGGTGGCCAGGCACTGCAGCATGCTGTGGAGACATAGTCCAGTTGGAGAGAGGGCTAAAGAAAGTCCAAAAGCCCAAGTCTCACAAACTAGAGCATCTCCCCAGACACCGTGGCAACAGTTCTGATTAGAAGGAATCAAATCTCAAGTTGCCATCAGAAATTTTTGGGGGAGTGAATCTGTATAACTTTAGCCTTTCTATGAGTTAGTTTCTGACAGGAAATCAAACTGTTCAGTGGAATCAATACCAAGCCACAATGAGGGAAGAAAAAGTTAAAAAGAGGACATTCCAACCCATTAACCTTTTCTATCCTCATTTAAACTGAGAGGTACAGGGCTCTCCTCTCTCCTATCTTCCTTGTACCTGCGCAGTATTTCCTTCTTCGCTTAATCTCAATTCTCCAATGAGGAAAGACCTCTTCTCCTTGGAAATCTCTCTGCTCCCTCTCCACAAACCCAAGGAAGAGCTTCCCCTGCTTCAGCCCAGCCAATGGGATCTTGCCTCCTATGGTAACAGCTATCCCTCTGCATCCCTTCTGAATTAAATGCTCAAGTGCAAACTTGCTCTCCTTTCTGTAGTCTCCTCCATATTCATTAGGAATAGTCTTGGAGACACATCAGGTTTTTTTTTCCTCTCTCAATTCAATTGAGAGTCAATAATCATTTGTTAAGTCTTCCAGTGATACAGTGAAAGAATGAAACCCACCACAACCAAGATGGAGCAGATGTCCCTGTCCCCTGGGCAGACTTACCGGGCAGCCTCTGAGCCCCCATGTCTTAGAGAGAAGTAATAATGAAAAGGTGCCTGAAAACTTGTAATCTTGCCTTCAACACACCCCTTAGAAGGCACCACAAACTCTGTATAAAAGATGTTAACTACCTTAAACCAGCCCCTCCAGCCATAGGTATGTGTATGGGAACTGTTGAGTCACGGCCTGAACCTCTTGACTGATCACCTGAGGTGAGCCTTGAGTCAGCCAGAGGAGCACAGGTGAAGGCAATTCGCCTGTGCTGCCGGAAGGGGTGGAGCCAGGCTGCACCCCTCCTGGACCTATTGAAGAGCTGGCTACCAGTGGGGAAGGATCTCTTCTGGAGATCCTCCTCTTTTGGTATCTTCTAGTGAGCTCAACCCAAGGGTAAGCTCTTCCACTTATTCTCTCTTGTGATCCTTGTTTGCTTTACCTTACTCTCTTGATTATATTGCAATTATAACATCTTGATATCTATTGATTATACTCAATTATATTGTGATTATAACATCTTGGTTAAACAAAAACTAAAAGATAAAAAAAGATGAATATGATTGTTTCCCTTCAGTCCAGCAGGCACATTTAGCTGGTAATGATCTGCCCTAGCCATTTTTAATAAAATGGTCATGCAGATGAACATCTGATGTTCTCTGCTTGCTAAATACAACACAGAGTGCAATACTGACTACACATGATGAAACAGTCTAACAGGGCAAGAACGATGTCACTGCTCAGACCAACAGATTTCAGTCCTGCTATTTAGTTACTGATGTGAAAAAGCACATCAGTATGCACTATTCCCTATGGAGGGAAGGCTGGCAGGACTTCGAAGAGGTCTGAACTCTGTTTCCACTTTCGTGGTGATCACGGGAGGAAGACAGGTCCTTCTCCAGCTGACTTCCCACTACATGAGCCAAGACCTTCCCTTCTCTGGGTCTAACTCACTCGTGGGCTTGTTGTTGTTCTTGCTGTCTCTCCTTTTCAGGCAGAGAACGTGCCCCAAAAGGAGCTCATCCAACGTATGCGGTGACCAGGAGGTTAGTGCTAATGGCTTCAGCAATTTCTGTTTCTCTCTTTCATATTGGCTGTTGCAATGTTTATCTGACAATGTTTACTGGGGCATGTTCTGAGTTGTAGAATGGGATCCAGAACTCCGCTGTTGATATCAATGAGCTCCAGCTCGTGGTGCCAAGTCGGGAGAATGAAAACAACAACCACTCTGTCAGCCGGGAGCAGGCGGGTAAGCGCGGCGCACCCCAGGAGCAGGTCAGGGCACCCCACGGCCCTGGCCTGCTAATCAGACCATTGCTCTCCCCACCCGCCTCGCTCATGCACAGCTGGAGAGCTGCTTGACAGCAGAAAGGCTTTGTTGTGGGAATATCCCTTGCTGCTCTCCCCCCTCCCTGGGACGGCAATTCCCCTGGCAAGGAGCACACGGGCACAGCTTCAGGACACTGCCAGCAGAAGCCGTCCTAGTACACAGTGTTGCAGAGACACTGGGTTAGCAGAGCTAATGTGTGTGCTACAGGCTGCTGCAACGGCAGCTTATAATAATCCATAAATTGTGGATGGCTCATCTGCCCCATGCTTAACCATGCCTGGAAAAGGATGAGTTTTATAATGCTTACATTGGCTTTGGATATATCTGACTGCTGGAGGTGACTTTCTGAAGGGCTTTTCAAGTGAGACTGCCTTAGATGCATGTTTCCAAAACAAGAGCAGGAGTTCCCCAGCCAAGCTGCAGATAACGTCACTTGCTGCAATTTTGAGTTACAATCAATGAATTCTATTAGCTCTCCTTTTGGGGGAGGGCCAACAAGGAACCACTTCACAATACATTGCTACACACCATCAGTTTCCCACTAGACCGTCAGCTTTTACACACAATTCTCAAAGCCGTATCTTCCTCAAAAGCTAATTACTTGCTTCCAAAGATCGTTGAGAGGATCACAGCCAGGAGCCACAGGCAGAGATATCCTGGCCTGGACCAGAGGATTAGGCCTTGAGGATGCAAGCAGGTGCATATACCTGCAGCATATGGCTGCCTGTGGGAGCAACATTGTCAGGGCTCAAGCAGGAAATGCTTGCACTTCAGAGAAAAAGCAGAGCTCGCCATTATCAGGACTGAGTAAATATGGATTAAAAAAAAAAAAATCTGATCTGCAGGAAAACCTTGTGCATATCGTATGGTGGATTTCAGTTTGGGTCTGTCTTTATCAAACAGCAGACTCAAGGTCATTCCTTTCTTCCCCTCATCCCCTTCCGTCTTATTTTTAAAAGCTTGTAGGTTCAGGAGAGCAAAGCTGGTCTGAGCTTAGTTCTGACCGGTGTGACAGCTCCAAGTGGCTCTAGCTTGTCTGGGGAGAGAGGGAAAGGCAGTTGTCATAGAGGAGCTAGGAACAGATGCTTTGGACTCTCCTCAGTTGTTTTTACATGGATTTTCTCTTCTCAGTCACTTCCTGCAGAGGCAGCACAGATCAGTCTCCTCAGGATACTGACCCAGACGTGCCCTCTTCCACCTCTGCAGTGACCACCGAGACAGGGAGCGATGAAGTGTTTATTATTTCTGCTGGACCTGGAGCCAGTGGACTGAGCTTTACTACCTACAGAATACAGGTAAGAACGCTCCTGGACATCACTAGAGGCATAGCAAGCCACACAGCGTCCTTCTTGGACAGCACTTGTCACATTCCTTCACTCACGCTTGCTACTTTGCAGGAGTAGTAGCAACCAAGCCAGGCAGTTCTCCCAACTATCAGGCAGAGCTGCTACAAAAACATGTGGGCTGTGATCCCTCAGCCAGCATCTTCTCAGCTTTCATAAGATCAGGTCTACAAGTCCACCTGGGATATTATAATAGAGAATGCAGAGATATGCCACCAAGCTGAAGCACCAGCTGTCAAGACATATCTGTTAATTAGCAAAGATGGCATTCCGTTAAATACAATATGTAGTTTTGAGGATCACTTGTAACAGCCAAAGGACCTAGGACCAGACCCGTTCCTGCACACCACTACCAAGTGTTTAGGCAAGTTCTTCAGCTTCTCAGTTTGTCAGAGAGTTCTGTCACTGTCTCCCCAGCTCACATGAAGAATTAACACCTATTCTAAAAAGCAAACCCTTAAAGGGGAAGCACTGGCACCCTTTCAAATATACATGCACAAACCTAGATCATTTTAGTAACCTTCCTTATTTTAGCTCCTTCCTCTTCATTCCTAATCACTTATTTAGAAGTAGATGATAGCAGCCAGATCTGACACTTCTGAGCACTCTCCTCATCACAAGTTAGCGATTATCAGTGCAAGTCCTTTCCAAGTCTACATTAAAACCTTTCCAGGTCAACACTGTCCAACATCCTCCTTTTTTTCCCCACGAGAGGGGAAAGAACCATTGTAAGGAGCTCGCCTACCCCAAGACAGTCCACCTAATGTTTCTAATCACAGATTACAGAGCAACAGCATTCTGTATCCCTGAAGTTGATTAGTAAGTTACCCATGGATGCAGGCTGATTAGAAATTTCCCTCACTAGTACAAGACATATGCTGAACTCCTCCTCCAATCAACCACCCTGATTAACAGCAAAGAAAGACAAGAATAGGAAAAAGCTCCAGTGCTCTGCCTGACTGAAGCACGTTGCTTTCTGAGGAGCACAGCACATGCACCCAGCACCCAGATCAGGCACGCTTGAACCCCTCTACTTCTTGGTCCCGCTTTCCAGCAGAGAGAGCTTCACCTTGTGGCAACCACTTACAAATACAATTTCTGGATAAGGAGAAAAACCCATTTTCCTTCCTCTTCCCCCTCGCTAGTCAGAAGGAAGAAATGCTCAAAGCAAAACATTTCTATTATACCATGCCTTCCACAAGTACGCATAGCAGACTTATGTGTATATATACATGCATATAATATAGCATTCAAGCAATTCTAAGTGCACATTAACCAAAGGATTAAAGTGATTCACCACCGTATCAACTCAGAAGGCTGTTCCTTCTGTTCTGTCTTTTTTGCATACAAGGAAGCAGTACTACACCCTCAGAAGATCCAAAAACATACCTGGGAAGGGTGAAGGGCCACGGGTAGAAACACGGGCTCTTTGAGCACAGCTGCAGGCCATCCTCTCTGAGGGGGGCAGAGATTGGGCCCAGCAGGCCATCTGCACACCTGCACTCCACCTAGGTTAACGGAGGGCTACTGAACGTTAGAGGTAAAAATGAGTTCTGTTCACAATTTAGTTTCCAGGTGTGTGAATTCTCAGGGTGTGAGATGCATCTCAGCTGGACACCCAGCTCCTGAGTTTTGTCCCTGAGCCCTGCAGAAGCCGGGTGTGCAGCCCAGTGTCTGCAGCCCAGCACCGGGCAGGCAGGAACTGGGAAATAATCCTCACATGGAAAGATGTGTGAAACCCCGAGTCTGTAGAGCACAGTAAATAACGTCTTCCGATTCATCTCACCCCAAATGCTCACTTAAGTAAAGCAACTACAAAGAGCCGCCGTGAGGAGCTGCAGGGCCGTGAGGCTGCCCACAGCCTCCTCTACTCCAGCTGAACAAACAGAGGCCCGCAGGTGCTGCCCACACACCTTGCCCTCCTCACAACCTTTGTAGCCCTCCTTTGGACGTTCTTCATTAGTTACATGCCCAGTTTGTTTTAAAGCATCACTCAGTCTTTGGCTAGGTTACAGCTACGATCTGCCTGCTATCCAGACAAGTGTCAGATGAATAGGTTTTGGGTAAAGGATAAGAGAGTACTTCAGATGTGTTTTTTGCTAAAAGATTTTTTAAAATCTAGAAAATACGCTATTAATCTCAGTAGCTGTTCCAGTGCAACTGTCTCAAAATCATCAAAATAACAAACCCTAAATAGCCTGAAGAGGCTTCGCAGAAGAAGACAGCTGAATTACTATGCATTTATATAAAGACTGTTACTTTAATCAAATCCAAGACTAAGAACTTAACATTGAAACAAATTTATCCAGAGCATGAATAGAACCTCTGCCAGCTTCCTGCAGAGAAGCTCATTTCTCGCCTCTCTGCCCATCCTTTTCCAACATGACATTGTAAGGAAAGAGTTTCTTTGGTTTGTGGAAACCTGGGAGATTTTGTTTATCAGAAATAACAAATGAGAAGCTTTTTGTCTCTCAGACCTTTTAAATCCAGGACACTGTGGGATTTATTTCAGACTCTTTTTAAGAAATGTGTAAACTCGAGGAATGTGGATTTTGCATTCTTCTCATGACAGCCATGTTCGCACAGCTGAAAATTAAAAATACTTGCAGAGTTATGGAACAAGGGGCTTATATTAACAACAGGTGAAGCATTAGCAAGCACAGAAAGAGATTCAAAGGACCATGAGGCATTCTTTACCTTTTCTGCTTCTAAAACCACATTTTAAGAAGAAAAATTGTGATTTTAAAATCAATATAGGAACACACACAGTAAGTAAGCATGGGATCCTTTACAAGTTTGCCATAGTTCATTCCTATGTCAGGGCAATTCTCCTACATAGAGCTGGTGAGAATGATTTCACGTGCTCAGCTCCTGACTGCCAATTTTACACCTGTCTAGACATCTTATGCTCCTGGTAAAGCATGTTTTCCACCCAAAAAAACATTTCCTATGTGAACTGAAAATCCCCTTGGCTCCACTCTGGGCCTCGTGTCTTGTTCCTTTTACCACAGACACCGAGAACAGATTACTGCCTTTAAAAAAAATTTATTATTCCTTTAGTTCTTCCAAAACTGACACTAAAGAACAACACTTACTTCAGTCTTTCTTCTTGAATTATGCATTTTTTAGACTTCTAAGTCTCTTGCTTCTAAATTTCTTTCAGTGGGCCTCATTCCCCCACCCTGGGGTTTTGTTCCCCATAAAGATGCAGCTGGAGCCTTCCAAGAGCCAAGCAGAGAGGAGGAATTATGTTTTGCACAGCAAAGTTTAGTACTGTAATCTGTCAGACACATATAAAATAGCTAGAGCTTCATTGTGTTGGATATGCAGTTAGTGGTAGGATTCTGTTTCTTACATAAGTGGAATTTCCCAATTCAACATGAAACCTGAAATTGAAGAAGCAAGGTAAAACTGCTGCTCAGGGAAGCCGCTGACTCCAAGGCAGCATGTTGAAAGAGAAACAAGTTGCATTCCTGTGTCTTATCTTGAGAAAAAGAACCACTGAAAAAATTGGTTGCTTGCAGTAGAAGTCGCTTTTTAATGTGTTTTTAAGACCTGTTGACAAAGGACATTGCTAACGATATTGATTTACTATTGCAGGACAAAAACCTAAAAAGGAGTGTCACAAGCCCAGGCTCCGTGTCTGACTGGGTGACGTCTGGTCACACGGCCGCAGGAGCAGATCCTGTTGAGAAGAGGAACGTGCAGACGGAAAATCATCATCCCAGGCAACGCACGTGGAGTGCCCGCACGTTCCATGACTTCCTGGCTCCAATACCACAGCTACAAAAAAAGTGGTGTAGCTGGACCACCAACAGCCCCTTCACAAAGCTGGTTGACAACAGTGTAAGTCTTGCTAGGAGAAGAGCATGGGGTGATCAGCTTCAGTGCCCCTACTTTGCTCCTCTAACCTGCAGGTACAACGCACATCTTGGCCCGTCTTGCTTAGTGTACTGGGAATTCTTTTGCCTAACTCTATTGTAATTTACTCTGGCCTTCCTGAAGTGCTAAGAAGCTGCATTCATTGAGTTTTCTAACATATTCTTTTTTTTTTTTTTTTTCCCCTGGTGACACCTTAAATTTGACATATTGCTATTGCATAGCAAAGAATCTGTAGACATGGGATATATATGTATAGGTCTCACAGACCATTGCCATCAAAGCAACAGAGCTTGTTACAAAGCTAATAGAGGACGTTCTTTGATGGTAGTAACAGACTTTTGCAGAAGAAAATATCTTACCTGTACCATAACAAGGAATTTTAACTTTCAGTTAGTTCCCTTGGGATCAATGCTTTTTAAGAGATTTGCTTTTCAAAGCATGACTACTAATTTATTATTATTTTGCGCAGGGTTTTCCTACAGCTGCAAGAATCCAAGGTGTTCCAACCAGAAAGGTGATTTCAGCCACCGAGATAGAGGGAGCTTCAGAAACGGTGTACTCCGATTCATCCGTCAGCAATGCCTCATACCCCCTCACTCTGTCTGCACAAAGGCAGCGGAAGCTAAGCTCCTGCAACCTGAAGAAATCCAGGTTTGGAAATCATTACTTTGGATTTTTAGCTGGTTCCCCTGACAACAAACGCGTGAGGTCCTTGGATTCCTCCAGACATCTAGGGGCAGCATCTCCAGTTAACAGCCAAAGCCCCAAGAGCGCTCCAGAGAGCTCCAACCCCTTGAAAATCAACTTGGCCAATGCTTCAAAAACAAAGGACCTTGGGGGAGAAGCAGATAAAAACAAACCAGTTTTTGTCATTTCTGAAGAAGGAGATGATCAGCAGCCTCTGGTCCTAGCTGAACATCTTAGTCAATGTGGAGATCATCTGTCTGAACCAAATGCTGCGTATGCAGTAACAGTGCCAGATAAACAACCAGTGGTTCTGACTGTGGAGGGTAACAGTTCTGCCAGTTTAACATCAAATCTTCCATTTTGGGCAAAATCTCCTGGTTTGTACAAAGGTCAGGTGAAGGTCCCTAACTCTTCCAGGGACCAGCAGATCTCATCAGTTGTAGATGCTAATAGTAGTGAGACCTCACAGAACTTTGATACCCTGGCTGCTCCTACACTATGTCAAGCTTCAGTCCAGTGATGCTCTCAGAAAGACCGAACCACCCGTTCACAAAAAGAGAGGCAGCAGGCACACGAACAGAGTGGAAGCAGTGCCAAACAGTTGTGTGATTGACAGCTATACATGGACACAGCTTTGTTCACAGAACAGTCTTTGCCTCACCACTGGGATTACAGCTACACCATCCTCCCTTTTATTCATTAACCTCAAACCTATTCTTCTGCATGGAATTTTGATATGCTTTATTCATGAAAGCATCTGAAAAGGTATTTCACAATGCAGGAAAATCTTGTCTGGAATGAGATATGAAAGTCATCTGAGATGGTTACATCATGGTTTATATCTGAAATGTCAGGCCTGTGTCACTGTGGTACCACTTGAGTCCTTCTGGTAGAAGCTATGAGTTAAATTGTGCTCATAGGTGTGCCTGTACAAATTGGAATTCCTCTTGCACGTTTGCATACTGTTTTGTAAACAATTCTAAACATTTCATAACTTCTGCACTCTAGCACAAAGTTTACCAAGCATTAACATCTCTAATATTGAAAATCATGATTATCTCACATACTAACTCATTAACGAAGAGTACAGATAAGCTGAGCAAAACTATACTGTATGCTAATTTTATTGAAGCCTGACCTAGCTTTATTCCTGTTAGATCTACATAAGCTTACAGTGCCTCAGTCCGCTACATTTTTAAGCAACTCCTCCTGGCAACAGGAACACGTGTACAAAGATACTGAAATACTCATTAGGAACAGTCCTCAGCATCCAACACTTGGATATCTGCAGCTGCTCTGATCCTATATTCACCAACTATTTATTACTGGTAACGCACACTGACTGGAGAACTGTTCCCCTTCCTTTTGCAGGCAAGACTTCAGAGGCAAAATCAAATACAGCAAACTTTGAGTGATCCTTTTTTTTTTTATAAAAAATAAGTACCTGTGCCACTCTGATTACAAATCCAGGGCAGTCAGTGGAGCACAGAACCAAAGGGAAGCTCGCTTGTCCTATTGCCTTTAATAATCCCATCACTGTTGTAATTACCTTCCAGTGACATTTTCCTGTCTTTGCTAAAGAATTTTGCATATTTAACTCACAATTTAGAATTATTTTGCTTTAAAAAAAAAAATTAAAAAATCCCCTAGGAAGCTGTATTTTACAGCTGACATAAGATACTATTTTAAAGCAAATTATATTATTGAACAGGTGCCAGGAAGAAATCTCCCATACAAGTCTCCCGTATTAGCTACAGTGTGTGACAAGTGAGTCATCTTAATCCTTCTATGTTAAAGCATTTAAGTCTGATTCCTGGAATATTTAACTGAATTATTTATGATTTCACCTGCTGTTACAGTCTCCATCTGCCACCTATTAATGTCTGAGATATGCAACACAAGACTGTAGGTTTTGCCTAATACTTCGTGTATGTGTCTACACAGACATAAGCCTTGCATCTACTAACAGTGGCAGCAAAAACATGCCTTGTAGCAGTTGACTCAAACAGCAGACAAACCTCAGCATTTATTATTACCAGATGGCGTTGAATAGTTTTGAAGCATAAAAGTCTGTCTCTAAGTTCTTTGCTTTATTTTTAAATTAATGTAACATAATTCAGAGGGATGAATTAATATATTTATGACAAAAAGAATACTGCAGGCTTCGAAATATCTAATGATTTCCACTGTGTTAAATTCATACACATTGTAAAACAGAGTCAATGTTACGTTACTTATTACATTTCTAGAGATTGAAGTACTAAAATCTGCTTTGAAAAAGTAACTGTGTTCAGTTATTGACAATACCTACATGTGATGGGCTGGGAAAGTGACTTTTTTTTTCCAATAAAAGTATGTTTAACTATTAATTTCTGCAATGTAATGACATTTATTTTACTGAAATGATAAACTGGACAGACGTTGCCCCAGAGCACCAAGATGTGCCCTGATGCACACCAGTGCCACCACTGCAGCATTCTGTGAAGCCCAAGCTTTGGAGCGTGGTTTTCTCCTCAGTAACATAACTACTGAGGTCGTTTACTCACTGACTTTCTCTATACGCACCTTTGTAACCCAAGAGCAGAGTCAACCATGAACAAACAGAAGCACAGCATATGGGAGACTGAAGCTTAAATTCCCGGCTTGCTTTTGAAGTTCCTATTTTTTTTAGGCAGATCACTAAAACTTACTGCTAAAGATGTCAGTATGTTTTGTTTCGTACCTTCAAAGAACTTGAAGGAGATTTTCCTCCATTTTGAAATTCTTCACAACTTACAAACGGAAGCTCTGAGTGCTGTAGTAGTTCCACCTGTAAATACCAACTAAGATTAATTTTGAACACATGACACTCCTACAGCACTTGCTCCTAACTGCTGTTATTTTAAGGGACGCGTCACAATCTTCTCACGACAGAAAACCCCACAGCTCATGGACTCTGGGTTCAGTTTTACCTTTGTGGTAGTACAGTCACTTTATTGTGCTCCTTTGCATACTGTAACTAAGCAGCAAATGGGATAAGCATGCTAAACACTCGCTGAAGGGAAGGGAAGTTTCAATCACAACTGCATGGGAAAGATGTCTTAAAATGTTATAGGATCTAACAGAAAGGAACACTTTTCAGTTATAGTGTACATTATTCAAATCCAGTATTTTAAAAATATAATTATTCTGGAATATGCCAGACGCTCCCTTCAGTGTGTTACGTAGATTGAATAGGACATTAAAAAAAGAAACAAAACAAGACTGGGGGCATTCCTTGCTTGTTTCATTGTTGGATACAGAGCTTCAGAACAAAAGCTTGAAGCTGTACTAACAACAAGAATCCTGTACATTAGGTTTCTTACTGCCAGGTAGTTCACATGGTTGAGCACAGAGCACTGATGGGAAAACAACCAGTTTTCTCCCTCCTCGCTGAGAAGGGCATGTGAGTAATAACTAAGCACAGTGGATTCAACCACTCCATACAGTCAACGACCACCTCTTATTCTAAATAATTAAAGATTAATTTGGATCGCAAGGAAGAAATGCAAGTCCTAAGCCAACACTTACCTAATGAAAGCAAGCGACTGAAACTCAGTAGGACTGAGAGGAGACTCAGAGACCAAATATAGCTTCAACGTATATTCATGGTCTGCCTAGAAATGTCTTTGATGTTAAACCTCATATGGCACACTTAGCATTTTTTATAATTCATTTCCTATGGAAACTAATGAGCTTAAGGGTGAAATTACCTCATTGAAAGTCAAAATGGTGAAGTGTGAAGAAAAGAAGAATGACCTGAAAAGCAGATTTAGAAGCAATCTTTGCATATTAAGCATTGCTATGGGAAATAGTATAATTAGTTTCTTCAGAAGTTTTTCCTCGGCATTGTGTAAGTGGTGTTTGAGTCCCAAGCATCCTGCACAAATAAAGTTAGATAAAATGGAAAACCTGCAGAACCCCCACACTTTCTTTCAAAACCAAGAGATCTTTCTTCTAACTTCCAATAATATCACCACCGATGGCTTATTTTCGGGGCAGGCCGTACAAAATAAAGCCCCCTCCCAACAGAATTTTGTAAGAGGCCATTAAAAAATAAAAAAATCAGATCTTAATTTAAACCGGAGCATTCTCTTCTCAAATTCTTCACTCTTTCTTGAATCACTTATTTCCTTAAGCTCTCACTGTAAGCTAAGCCATCTGTACTACACAGTTCTACTAGAAGTTAAGAATGGATCTAAAATGGATGTGTTTTGTTTGCAAGATGAATGAGTTAATGACTGAGCTTTGTCAGAGCTAGTAGAGCATTAGGTTAAAAAAAAAATCAACAGCTTTCTCAAAGTAATTTAGTTACAGGTAGTTCTGTGACACAGCCGAGTATAGAATGTTTCAATCCACCAATATTAGTGCAAAACAAGCCTCTTTTGACTACTATGAGTTCTAAGGCCTATTAGTTTGTCTGATGGCATACAAACAATACAGCACTTTGGTATTACTGAAGCACAAGTTTTAATCTCTTTAAATTTAGACTGAAGAAGAAATGACAGCTGGCTTAAGAACAGCAGTTCAGATAAGACTACAACAGTAACGGATATCCTGCTTCAATTGCAGGAACAGCAGCAGTGCAAAAGATCCTGGGATGCTAAGCTGCAATTTGAAGTGCAACTCACAGCCTCGTTGTCTGCAGCATCAGACAGAATGAGGGTACAGAGAACTCCTATTTCCTCAGCGAGAAAAAAGTTCTAAGAAAAAGTACTATTAATATTATTTGAAATCTTATCATTTATACAAATGAGATCACTGAAAATGCAGAAGGTATAAAGATTAACACAGTATGACATTTGCTGCACCCTGCTCTTAAATGAGCCGCGTTACATAATGCTGTCAGTTCAGTCTCTACAGTACTGTAGGAATTTCAGTTTCAGTTAATTAAAAAACTAAGTGAGCTTGTTTTTTTTTTTTACAAACATGGAGGTACTGCCTTTAAACAGGTGTTATTTGTTATAAATCCTGCAGACAGACTCACGATCCTTTACAATACAGTGAGACATCTGTAATGAAGTTTGGGGGAGTTTCTGTGAAGGACCAAAAAAAGACCTTATATTTAGTTAGTACAAGTTCAAGGATGAGATTCCATTGTAAAATTTCAACATTCAAGTGACTGATAGCGTGACCAATCATGACAAAAACTGACACATCCATGCCTGTGGTGAGAGAACATGCCACAAAGAAAAAATAACAGATTACTCCAGTGATTTTTTTTTTTTTTTTTTTAAAGTTTTTTTAATTAATAACTTCTTAGTTCAGGAAAAAAACCCCAAAGACAACTGGAAGAACTACACTCCACCTTCTTTATAAAAGAACTCTCTCAAAGAGACTATGTACTTTATTCACCACTATGTCAAAGCCTATCATAATCACCCTGGCTTTCACAGCATCTATTCTACCACTTTTCATGCTCAGCTTCCAAGTATCTCTTATAAAGGAGGTGGGGGTGTGCTTTAGACAGGTTAAAAAATATGCTGCACCTTTCCAGTATTTAAACAATTACACCAAGCATAGTTCATACATTTATCACATTAACTATCATCTGGTAACCATACATTTAAAAAGGTCTAGTGTATAGAGTATGTAATACCCATGACAGATACTCTTACTTATGTAAGAGCATATAAAGATCAGGATTTATTCACCCTCCCCATCTGCAAGTTAGTTTCTCATCTAGTCCTGGTACAATATAAGTGACAAAAGAATCCCTTCAGTCCATTGCACTACCACAACCCTATATGCATAGAAAGGCAGATCAATTGTCTGTAACAGCAAAAAGTTGTTTGAAGGGAATTTGAAGAACCTCTACTGCACAGGTACTTTAGATGTTAAGTACATCGGTTCAATTTCTTTCTCAGGGCTTTTTTTTTTTGTCACATAATATATCCTTATATAAACATAACTTGAAGTGCAAGTGAGGTTGTACATAGTACTGCAGACATGATTTTTGACCAAAAAAACCCAACTCAGCACAGGAGGCTTGAACACTAGTACAGTGACAAGTCTATGCTGAGAGCCCATCTGGGGTGTGGGAAGTGGTGAATGAGAATGCAAAGCACATTTCTGCATATAATGTGCAAAGGCTTGATCTCCACAACTGCACTCATTTTGCTACACGCACAGCCAGAGATGAAAAATGAGATAAAAACAGCTGGGAATGGTCGTCCTGAGAAGATAACAGTAACCATTAAAAAAAATCTAAACATAAAATACAAATACAGAAGCAACAGAACATTGTTAATAATACTAAAAGACAGAAACGCAATGCTGTTAAAAAGTTTCAAGTATTATTCCAGATCCAATTTCAATCCTACTCACAGGAGAAAATGCCCAGAGATTAAGAAGAGAAGTCCACACAAAAGTGTATCTTTAATAGCACACAGGTGTGGTCAGCAGACCCATCCTCAAGGCAGCTATTTGAAAAATAAAAATCTAAACACAAATGCATAATTTTAATTGGCATTCATATGAAGGTGTGCGTTACTGCAAATCGTTTAACTCACTGACGCCAGTAGACACGATGTGCTGCATCATTTGTGCTCCATTAAGTCACAAGATAGCTGTGTACACTTTAATATTGAAGTATAAATCCTACTGACAAAATAAGGCATACTTAAAAACAACGTGGTATCTACAGAGGTAACGTGGTATGCTTTCTTCTCATTCTGTTTCACACTAAGTACGATGAAAGAGAGAAATTGGTCCCAGTAGAGCTCTGTGAACATTAACTACCAAGTTACTTTGAGATAGATTAAATCATATTAACTGGCAGGAAGTGGAGGGGGGGAGGAATAGTGCTGGGATATTTTTTGAAGTGATGCATGGGATGTTTCTGGAACAAGCTCTCCAAAAGGTGTGAAAACAAAAGCTATGTTGTTGATGACAGCAATACCAGCGTCCCCCTTCATCATTCTTACCCCAAGCTAGAAATGCCTCCATATTGCTACAATCTGTCAATTGCTTTCTGAAAGATTGCTTTCTCCAGTAAAGCTGCTATATTCTGTTTTAAATTACAGCCTTTTCTACATTTTCACCAGTGTATGCATGCTAGAGAACAGCTGCATGGCAGAGGTACATACTCAGCATACAATATCAAAGGAAATACAAAAAATGAACCAGTGTGTCCTACTGGCTGCTGCTCTATGTCAAAAGCACTGTTTGGTCTTCTGATATAAAATACTACAGAAGTAATATTAGCAGAAGGCTGTTCTGCTTCAAGTATTACCCCAACTTTAAATGCAATTTTCAAATTTTTGTGCAATTCCTTTTTGTAATTTAATGTGAATAAAACCCATCAATATGACAAAACTAAGATAAGAAACTGTACTACTTCCACCATAACACTGCACATATGGTACAAGCTTTAAGCTAAAACAGTTGTTTCATGGACGGATTTTTTTTTCAGTGAAGGTTCATGTATTTCTAGCCCAAAGGCCGTGAGTAGTGACAAAATAGCAGAGCACCGCAAAATGCAGTTACAAATATACACTGACAATTTCCTTCTTAAATATTAATGGCTCTTGAAATAGTCTTCAGATACTTATACAAAACATTTCTATTTTTTAAGTTTAAGGATTATTCTTAGTTTCTTCACAAGTAGTGCAAATACACTCCTTATTCTTAGGCCTTCCCAAGATATGGCTGGTTTCTGTGTGAGTGATTTCTGCTTGTGTTCTTCAGTGAAGTGACACAGGGACGTTGAAGTCATGAGGATGGAACGCAACGCTTGCTGGACTTTCTTGGAAAAAACAACCTACCTCATTCATTTACAGTTGTCAAATTCTACAAATTCAGAAGTTCATTTCAGATTACCTGATGCAGAAGTTATTGGTTCCCTGCTATGGGAGAAATGAGAAGATCCCCTGAAACCTTAAACTGTACAAGCAGTATGACAAGCTTTTGTCCCCTCACTACAGACTACAAGTATTCAGTTCTTGAATCGCGTTTGTTCACAAATGTGATTGAATTTCCTGAAATTGAAAGAAGTATTAATATGTAACAAAGTTCTCAGAAATCAAGCAACACAAGAGTTGTCATCTTTCACAGGGTATTTTAAACATTAAACAGTTCAAAGGAGAACATTTACATACTAACATAGCTGCTTTTCACAGCCATTTTAGATGAACTCTAACCAGTAGCAGGATTTTCAGCATCTCCTGCCTAACAATTGGTAGCTCTATTATGTACGCAGAAAACCTGTTATTAAAAGCATTCCTCTGTACTTCTGCCTACTTCAAATCCAGAAGGCAAGTAAAACAGGAATCAAGAGAATTAACTTTGTCCTGAGAGACAGTAGTTATTTTTATTAAAGCAGCATTACACAGCTCACTAGGGAACTAATACTAACCAGTCTCACAACACATTTCTGCACAATCCTCTTCTAGAAATAAAATAAGTAAGGTTTCTCTCATTCTATGTTACTCAAGTTCAATGGGAATAGCAAGCCTGTCTGCACAAAATTCTGCATAAGGCACTTCTTTCTACCTCTCTAGAATCTCCAGCTATTCATGTTGTTCTTCCTCCTCTTGGGTTATGCGTCCCCCAGCACGTGTTGTGAAACACAACTTGAAGAGCTGAGTGCATTTTCTCTTTACTGAATCAGACAGAAGATCAGAAAGAAACCTTGCCTACATAACCAAACTACTCAGCAAAACAATCTAGCTCAGTAAAAAAAACCAGACAAATACCTAGGAGTGGTACATGACAGGTTTTGAGGGCTTTTCTCCCTTGTTTCTATGGATATTTAAAGAAAGTTAAGCAGCAAAGAGTAAAGCTCCAGAACAGCTAATGCTGGAAAAACAAGTGGAAAAAACCCTTCTCATTCTAGATGAAATTATCCACTCAAATATGAATGTAGACAACCGGTGAGTGCTTTGATACTGAGTTAACTCTCCAGCACTTCAAAATAAAATCTCCTGCGGAAAATTTGAGAGCCTCGTAACATGAAATTACAGATAACAGCAGAGCTTTGAACTAAAACTACAACTTAAATTCCAAATTATTTTTGAAAGGTATTTGGTAAAGCTCTGCATTTCTATGTGGCTGGGGATTAATATTTTAACTCTTTTTTATTATCTGCTTGAATGAGCCATATAGACGGGTTATGCTCAACCCACAGTATCTGAAATAAGGGTTAAAGGAATAATGCTAATTGTGCATGCTCATTGCAGCATTAGGAAGATGTTGCAGAATCTGCTATTCATTATAAGCAGTTTCTCAGTAAGGAGCAACAGCTCCACTGTCTTGAACTGCAGTGTGAATTTAGAGAATAACTCCCTGAGCAAGGAGGATTTCTTCATCCTTCCTGGAACAAGGTAACTTGCAGGCAGCCAATTTTTGTTTTATTCTTGAAATTCTTTAATACCTGTTGTAACACATGCCTCCTTCTGCAAGAATGACTTGGCATCAGTTATCAGTGGCCTTCCTTTTTTAAAAATCAAGGACCTTGTTTTGGATGAATAATTCTTGTGAATGACCAAACACCAGGTTTCCAATATCACATTCCAAACTTTTCTTCCTTCCATTGTCACAAGTTGTTCCCATCAATTTACCCCTTTAAAGTTTGTTGCAGTTTGCTAAAAATCATTTCTCGCAGTTCCAAAAGAAATAACAAAGGGCTAATTATCTAATTATCTGCACAGTGTTCTCAAGAAGCACTCAAGACAAGGCCAAATGAAAAGCTGCTTGAGACTGAGAAAGATATGAATAAGGAGGAGGTGGGGGTAGAAAATACCAATTTAAAAGTGCTAGTGGTACCTTCAGCCGTGCACAAAGGGTCCATTTCCAAGCTGTGTTTAAACAACAAACAAAAAACCCACAACCCAAAACTCATTCACTTTTGTTTGTACTGCAGCAGTATTCCTCACACAATTCTTGGCACTTTGAAGGATTTGTTTTTAAGCAAAAACAACCAAACCCAAAACCCTACCACTTTCTAAAAGGTGTAACTTACATGGCATGATGTGCTTTGACCTGAGTTCGGCAGTTGCGCCCCCAGTAGCAATCAGGACGTGATGTGACAGTCACTGCAGAGAAGACAAAAAGCTACATTTATTTCTGAAGCCATTAAATAAGGTGACAGAATACTACGCCACTGTTTCTCAGTGTTCTCAACTGAAGCTTTACTATTTAGTTTAACAGATACTGAATTTACAGTTTAGGACACCAGGAATATATCTAGATACCTTTCCATTAAAAGAAAAAAAATTGTTAATTTGGGTAGTTTGTTATTCTCCCCCAGTTTTACATACATAGTAAATGAGTGGTCCAGCAGGCTGTTACACTAAATAGAAAGGCAATAATGAGGAGAAACAAAGTGAGCTGTCTCATTATGCACAGAAATAAAGCAGAACTCTCAGTAGTTAAAGATGTAGAAGCTCTTGCACCAACAAGAACTGAATGGATAAAGTAATGCTTAAAAGTGGATTACAGGAAGAGTTTCTGTTCCCAATCTTAAATCTGCCAAAGGAGACCACAACCCGTATCTCATTTAAATCTAAGGCTTCATATAGAAGACCCAAAAGTGATTAACTTTTTAACTGACTTCCTCTGTACTGTGCAAAGCAAACCCCACCTGGCAGTTCAGCAACAGGAATATTTTGCCTGTACTGGTAGGCAAGTTCTCGAAAGCTGCGGAGGCCACAACAGTAGCAAAGCACTGTGTTCCCAGTAATTCTGTAATCTGGAGAAAAGTACAGTTTGCACAAGATGTCAGTGTAAGGAATAAGAAATCTGATTTAACGAAGGTGTCATGACATCACAAGCTATGTACATACAGAGCATCAAACCTCTTGATTGCTCACACACACACACACACACAGTTATAGGTGGACAGAAGTGAACAAAGCGCACCTGACAGCATAAAAACTCCTCTCTGAAGAGCTAACAGACTTTCATTTAACATATTCTTCCACGTCAAACCCCTGGATGCCAGGTAATCCTGAAAAAGAGTTTGTTTCACTTGAAAAATCTCAAACATTAAAAAGATACCAAGCCATTAGTTTCCAAATGTTTCCAACCCTAGATCTAACTATGCTTTCAACATGGGATGAGGCTGTTTACAAACAAAAATAGAATAATAGAATTATTTTTTTCTCAGCTTTCAAATCACCAATAAAACTGTTAGCTCAGTTTCTTCATCCAGAGCATTCTTTCTTTTGCCAAAAGAATGCCTACAGATTCCCACCAGCCACACTGTCACTTAACTTACAGCAAGATTTCACCCAGCCTACCTAATTTAGATAATCTAGTTATTATGGTATAGAAAGAAATATTTCTATGCAACACAATTGAAGCTTAATTTGTCTAGCATTAAAAATAAATAAATAAATAAATATTTGTTTTCCTGTTATATGCAAGTGAATTATTTTTCTCTAATCAACATTTCAGATGTTGCAGTTCAGATTGTAGATACTGGGCTCCCTGACAAACACTTCGTACAAGGAAAATTCTTTGATTTAGCAATCAAACATACATGAATTCTACGGTCACTTAAATCCAAATTCATAAATTGCCATAACTGTGGCCTTCTTGGCAGCTGCCAGACATATATGTTTGAGCATTTAAACATCACTATCATTTCATGAGCAAATTTTAAACAACACAGATTTATTATTATGTAACATAATAAACATTTGAAAAAATACCTTTAGGATATCTGACTCATAGTGGTTGTTATTTAGGACTCCATCTAAACACCTGTCACCAAGGTTTATTTCTAATAGAAGAAGAAAAGAATTATTATTTTTTCCCAAACCCTTTGGCCCTCACATATATTCTAAAGGCTCTTTTGTTTCCTGAAATAACACACACAGGCTCCTGCAAGCACCAAGCACGTGGCTGAGTTCAACACACGCTGAACACACATGTGCAATACATAATTTCTAGTTGCAATCGAAGACAAGACATTAAGATCTTACAATTTCACCGTCAGTTCAAACAGTGCTGCTGATCTGCACTAATTAACAGTGTTATTAAAGCATATTCTACAGTCAAGTCCTTTCAACTATTCGTATTTTTCAAAGCATCAAAAACCTCGAGCTTTGGGAGACTAGAAATTTGAGTGAGAAAGCTTCTTTTCTAACCAGCTAACATCAGACATTCAATGCTCTTGCAAAGACATGCATGATTCTCCTGCTAGCTTGAAATATACCACATTTTTTAATGCTGGGAAGCAATATGCTCAGCAAGTGCTGTTTTCCACTCAAATCTAAGACATGCACATTCAAGAATCATTTCTGTTTGTAGTGTGAGGACTCAGCCTCTGTTTCCTTTGGCATAACTGTGGCAGCCTATTGCATTTCATAAATTACTCAAAGTTTAAGGTAGACACATTATGGCAAAGAGAGCAGACTGGTAAAAAACATATTGTTCCAAAATACCACAGAATGGTGCCAAACAGCCAAAACACGCCATCCGAGTGCAGCCCCAGTATAAGTGACAGAAGGGCTGCAGACAAACAGTACCTGAAAATAGCAAAGAAAACCCGTCAGGATTGCACACAACAAATCTCAAGTCTGTCATTTTTACAGCACTAGAGTCCTGATAAACTTTGTTAAAAAAGCACAGCTTTCTTATTCAAAAAGAGGATGAATAAATACATTTTATGAAGGAAGACTGTTTCATGATTTGACAAGAAGACTCCAAAGAAAGAATTTCAAATAAAATCACTCTTCGAAATAAACTTAATTTTCACTGAAACAAAGAGAAACTTATTTTTCAATTGTTTTCTTAAGTTTGACTGCAGAACTGCTCACGTACATTGCTGAGGAGCAACATGAGGATTCTGTTCACGCTCTGCTCTTCGGTCAGGCATTGGCTGAAAGCAGCAGGTGCATATTACATGACTTCCTTGAGCAGGACACACATACTCCTGAACAGCTAGGTAGGTGAGAAAAAATAAGAAAAATGTAAGGCTGAACAACACAAAGAATTACAAAATGGACTGGAATCATAGCAAACAATAGACAAAAATCTGAAAGTAACAAGCAAGCTATACATACATATATATATATATATATATATATATATATATATACACACACACACACAGACATACACGTGTAGCTTGCTTGTTAATATAGATCTATAAAAATACATATATTTCCCCACAAAGATTCTTTAAAAAAGCATAGAAGACTTCTAAACTACATAGGTGTGCAAAAATATTCAAATACACAAAAGAGTTTATGAACTATCAACCATCAGATGTCTATTTTGGATGACAACACTAAAACAATGCTCAAATTTAATTTTCTTGCAAATATATCTGTGTGAAGAGGTGATACAGTACTGTGAGAATGAGCTTTACAAGGCCTGTAGCTCATACACCTACTATCTGCACACTGCTAACAAGACTTCATGACACTGACCTGCAGGAAAGTTGGCAGATGTGGAGGGGGCATCTCCCAGTGCTTGCATTCCTCCTGCTTCTGTCTCCTGGCCCGTGCCAGGCAGAGCTGCAACAGAGTGCCTTCGATACCCTGGGCACTGCCTGCATACTATGTATGGCTGACTGAAAAAATAAAATATTTTTAAAAAATCATACCCAAATGCAAATACAACTCATTGCTATGCTAGACTGCGGGTTGATTTTACCCTCTAAGTTCTAATCTAGAATTTCTCCATCCAGTAACATATGGAAGTCCACATAACTCAATACCTCACGGCTGTGAAGAATGCTGTAGCTGTAACAAAGAGTACTGCAAAAGAAAGGATTCCCAATAGCTTCCAAAAGAGAACAGTGGTGTGAGTGGAAGCAAGATTAACAAAGCTGGAATAATTATCTACTGGAAGACTTTTTCTTTTCTCCTCTAGACATAAACCAAAAAATGCTTGCTGTTGAAGAAGAAGAGCTATTCTGGTGGCTAGTAATCCCTCGGTCAAGCATCAGCTGCTTCGGTAGCACACACCTACTGAAAGCAGGATCCCAGACATTAATTGCAGCTATAATTAAATGGTCATAGAATGCTATTTCTCATAACAAAACCTTATGCAGAAGTCAGTCTTCCATAAAGTAACAGCCACAGAAGGTATTTTCACACATCACGAGATGCTGTCGTACTAATCAGGAGAAAGTTGGTAGTCATAAACTAAATCTTGCTGGGCTTCAAGGAGTTCCAATTTAACATATTTTTTGTTGACTGCTTAAAGATGGCCAGTAGAATTGCAAAGATAATTAATGGGAAAAATGAACTTTCCTCAAAACAGAAGAAAGACTCATTCTGGAAGTGATCGTGGAGACAACATCAGCAGTAACAATGCTCTCAATGTTTTTGAAACCAGTTTGTACGTTTGGGCACTCAAGCATAAGCAAATTCAATTCAGTACACAAGTTAAACGAACCTACCTGATATCTGAAGACTCACTATCTACATCTGACAATTCCAGTAAATCTTCTGAACTTCCCTCCTCATCTGAGAAAGACCTCCGCACTTTAGGTTGCAACATGTCTTGAGTAATTTTGTTTCTGGCATCCATGCTACGTACATCATCTTCATTACGACATTTATCTGTATGAAAACCAAGCTCAAGTTTCAAGACAAAAGCACAAGATTCTTCACATTTGTTATTCCCACTCTGCTCTTTTTACACAGAGTTACGGCATCTTTGTTGCCATAAAATTTGTTTTTAGATAACAGTTCAAAAACATCTTGGTTGTGTTTTGTTTTGCAGTCTCATCAGAGAAAACAGTACTAAGAGTCCATAACGTACAGACACGTTATTGATGACAGAATTTGTGCATACATCAGCTATACAGTTAACATGTGAAATACATCAGGCTCTGTAACACACTTGAACTTGCCTGGATGCTGAATCAGATAAGCTTCAACCAAGTTGTTCAATATGTGGTTTTTACAGATACGTTCTACTGGACAACGACAAGTTGGACACAGAGAAGACCTTTCCATCCATCCTGAGTAGCAGGCAGCACAGAAAGTATGCATACAAGGTTGCAAGCTGGAAAACACAAACATGACAAGTAAACCCTAAATACGTCATCTTTTTAATTTACATTCATAACACTTCACAAAACATGTAAGATCTACTTAGATAATAAGAAAGACTCATTAAAAAAGACTTTGAGGGTTTGTAAATATCCCAAATCTCCTGGTCACCTCAAACTTTTGTCACTGAACTTACATTATTATCACTTAAACACAGTTTTTTGTCAGTCATACATACCTCACGCAGTCATGCAGCAATTCTTGGCAGATAATACAAGTTAATGTTTCCTCCATCTTATCTGGTTTCACATTTGATGTTTTGGCATCTTCAGAGCCAATTTTAATTATACATTCACTTGGAGCTGCTGCTGGAAGATTTGGACAAGCACCTTCATCTACAAAGACAGAAAACTCCACAGTATGTAGATTTTGAAACTTTTTTTTTTTAATCTTACAAAACAACTGGAAAGGTGCACACAAATGAATTCCTTGTTTAACGACAATGGTGCCACTAAAGGTTCCTGCTTTTCACATAATGGTTTCTGCTAATCAAGTAACCATTCTCACTAGATCAGAAACAAAGCAATTGAGAAAAAAGCAATTGAAAAAGGACAGATGACACTGATCTGACTGAATCTGGACACAGGAAGACAGACAAATAATGTTTATTTACTTAACTTTTCTTTAATACTACAACATAGAATTACTTATGAGGGGGGAAAAGTTATCTACCCCACACTAACCTAACAGAATCACAGAACTGCAGGGGTTGGAAGGGACCTCAAGAGGCCACTGAGCCCAACCCCCATGCTAAAGCAGGTAACCTCTCAATCCCTTCTAAATTTGATGAGTGCCTTTGTATTTATTTCATGTTACAACTCTGCACTTTTTTTCTTAAGTTTCTGTTCACTTCACTGGGTTTCTATGAAAAATAAACAGCATTACATTTCTAATTTAAACTTTTAAAACTAACTTTCAATAATAACATTAAAGAGTTGGTTGCAGAATACTGCAGCATACTAGCCTCCTTTTAGTTTCTTTTTAGCAGGTTCCAAAACTTCTTCCTCCTCTGTTCTCTGAGAACCCAATTCTGCGTTTTCTTTGTCACTGATTTCTGAAGTGATTGCAGAAATTTCAGCATTCACATCCAGCTTTTCATGTTCATCATGAAGTGCTCTTAGACACACGGATTCTAAGACGGGCAAAGCAGGCACAGGAGTGAAGAGTGAGGATTGTGATCCTGCAAAATAAAAACAGCGAAGTGAATGCAGCTGCATAGACATGCAAAAACAGAAGTCTCTCAGACACCAATTATGCACATACATCAATCCAAACATCTGTACAGGAAAAAAGGATGCCAAGGCACAAGGACTGCATGTATCATTACACTCCATGCAGAGGACCTGGAAAAAAAAGGCCTTCAGTTGTGGAACTGTACTTAAAATCCCCTTCAAAGTGCAGAGCATTTATTCCTAACACTGTTACTCATATCAGTGCTTTCTGACAAAGATGCCACGGAAAGGATTTATATAATATTGATCATCATAACAGATCAGAAGCACTCTAAATACTGATATAATTCTTACCAGATGTAGAAGGATTATCCTGTTCAACAGATGCAGACTCAATAAGAGAGGTAGAAGAAGCATTAAAGAGGTTAGATGTAGAAGTAGATGGCTGTGGTTCCTCATAGCAAGACTGAGTAGCTGATGGTGATGAGGTAATTTGGTTCTCATCATTACTTCTTCCTGTACTTGAGGTATCTTTGGTCACATGGCATTGGTTTTCTACATTAGCTTCTACAGCTAGAGAGAAGGAGAAAAAAGGGAAAGAAAAAGAACTTGTGTGACAGTTTTCACACGATGGCTTCAGAATTTCAAGGGCTCAAACTCTAAAAAAAGCACTGTTAGTCATTGGAGCTTAGCTACTCTTCTCAAATCTCCAATTACTTCCTTACCTACTGGTTCTTGAGTTGCATCATGTTTTGCATTTAAGGATTCATAAAGATAAGCAACGTCTGAAAAAGAGAAAAAAATATTAAACAGAATTTTTAAATAAAAACCAACTCACTTAAATCTCACACAAACAAGTTCTACTGCCTGGCAGATGCTTCCCCTGAGTGTCTGACAACACAACAGGCCAACGAGGGACCACCTCCACTGTACAATGGTAATACTCCTACTTAGGAGGCAATTAGGAACAACACAGCAAGATCTTTTCTTCTCAGGAAACCAGGCAAAGAGGCCTTTGTGTGAGGTTTAACTTGTGCCAGCTATGGAAGCAGAGGCTCAATCATTTCTTACATGTAAAATCTGCTATGAATCATAGCAAACCAAGTTTTGTTTTTTTTTTCCAGATACTTCAGTTAAAGTTATTTGAAGGTTATTATTACTGAGCTCACCTCTCCAATTCTTCATTCAATTTTAGATTTCTTTGCGAGAAACAAACTCTAAAACATACAGATTTATTGCATGCTCCAAGTTACATCCAGAAACTAATTTAGTATCTATTAATACAAAACAACTGAATAATATTCCCTTTTTCACCAACCACTTCAGACTAAAGCATTCTGACAGATCCCCCTATCTTGCTACTTTTTACCCAAACTAGAATCAAATTCAAAAAGGACAGAAGCCCCTGTTCTCATAAAGTTAGTTTAAACTCCTTCAGAAGTACTCAGACCAGCCAGAATGTCAATTCTGTATTTCTTTTCTGTCTTTGAAGATGGAGAAGCTGAAAGAGCCAAACTGAATGCTTCTGTAATTCAAAACCTTGTTAATAAGAAATCTGTTCTTCAATTCATTATAAAGTACCTGAAAAATTCATATAAACGAGTTCTAACCACAAACAGTGCCATCTTAAAGAGGATTTATGAGATAAACAAGCCAAACAGATGGACAGATATAGCATATTGCTGCTTCTTGTAACTTTCACATCAGACAGCATAAATCAGCCTGATCTGTCTGCACATAAATTAACAGCAACTTCCTAAAAGGAGATGCACACATACTCTTTTATGGACAGTTAATACATGTATCGACGGATGAAAACTGTAAGTATGCTCTTTTATTTTTCCATCAAACATCATGTTGTAAATGCATATAGGGGAGCTTGTAAGTGATTCCTAAAGAGCACTACAGGCATGTGAGGGATGATTTTACTCCAAGGGTACACAAATACCTTTTCAGGTTTACTGATTTTACTTATACTACAGGATCTTTTCCCATTCCCAGCTTGCCCCACATTTTTAAAAGAACAAAACCATAAAACATCAAACTCAACTTAAGCAGCAACTCCCTGATCCCCCTCTCATGCCAAAAACTGCTTAAATGTGATATACAAAGTAGTGCTAATGACCTTGAGAATTTGGAGTCCTGAAATGAGTGCTGGGTGTGTGACCAGGACCTTATCAGTTATCACTGCATGCAGTGTTTCTTCCAAAGCTGCTGACAGGCAGGCTTCGATGCGACAGCTGTCAGACCTGTCCTTGTCAAAACTGGCACATCCACAACCCAGTCCATAGAATCTTGTTTCTACATATCAACAAATTATTTGCCTTAAAATGAAGTAACCCTGATTTGATTGTACTGACGTACAAAAAGACTGCACAATTAAAAAATCATCCTTTACTTACTGTTCTCTGGCTCATTTTTTCTGTAAACAACATAGATCACATCTCCAGTTTGTAAAGGGTACGTCTGCTTCTTAACCACTTTCAGTTTATTAATTACTGTTCCATTAGTACTATAAAGAAAAAGAAAACAATGTAAATGGTTCCATGATTATCTGGGAGAAGGAAAAGAAAACTCAAGATACTTTCAATGAAGGAAACTGTTGGCTCTCCAAGACATTTTAAGCAAGGATAAAGAAAAATGTTCAGAAACAAACCAAAGAAAAGAGAAAACCTGTTTCAAAGAGAGAAGAGCAGGACAGTTTGTACTTCAAAGCTTGTTTGCAGCTCCTACTAAAGACGTGGCCTTCACAGAAACACGACACCTGGCCACTGCCTCAAAATAATTCAGTGATTGTTACTACAGAAAAGTCTCCGTCTTTTAAATACGAGAGAAGAAAGGACAGTAGGATTCCTATTCAAGAAATTGTCTTCCAATTAAGAATGGGAGTCTTCTAAAACATTTTGGCACAAAGCAACTTCTGTACAGTAAGGGATCCATGGCTGGTGTTCGTTTTGCTTCCATTTTTGTTTCAAATAGTGAAAAATTTCAAGGCTATGTAGGCCATCTGCAACTGAAACCGAAGAAGTCAGGTGAGAGAACTGCTATGCACAACTTAAAGGAGAGCTGGAAAGAATTATTTTGGTACTTATGAAAGCTCCAAGACTTACAGAAGAAATTAAACCAGGAAAGAAGCAAATACAGAGCACTGCCATATTAATTCACCTTTGTTCTTTCACTGTGGGTGCTGTTCAATAGGCAAGCTCTTAGCTTTTAATAATTCAGTCATTATCCAAATACTGAAAAATTTCAGCTACCTTGCAATAAGCCCCTTTCAGGGCTGCAGCATTCTAGAACTTCAGATTTCTGCCATTTCTGTCTCATAACTAGTACCATGTATGAAAGAAAAGAAGATGCTTTTTCCCCTCAGCAAA
Source organism: Lagopus leucura (assembly GCF_019238085.1). Lineage (NCBI taxonomy): Eukaryota > Metazoa > Chordata > Aves > Galliformes > Phasianidae > Lagopus > Lagopus leucura. Next base: position 8,270,830 of record NW_024962260.1, on the reverse strand, counting down.
GCACCTCCTCCAAGAAACGACAGCAAACCTTTGCTGCCACCTCCTGGAAGCCACTACTTGTTCTCAGAACACATTCCAGCCTTCCTCAAAAGGACCAGCTTTTACCTAGAGGAGAACAATGGTAATTTAGACATAAGCATCTTTCCTCCCCTTCTCCTCATTGTTTTTCCTTTAAAAATAAACTCAAACCAGAAAAAATCTCCTGTCATTTAGCAAGACAAATAGAGAAAACACTTTGTACTGCTGATCTTCCCAGACGCAAAGTTGAAAGCATTACATGAAAAAGCTAAAAGGGCAAACAAGTCTTTTTGAATAGCAGCACATCTTGTTCAAGGCATCACTTCTTCCTTCTCCCTCTGCAACAGCTTTCACTACCTACACAGACAACACACATTAAAAAGCAACTTTAAGCACCAACAAGGAAAAAACTTTGGGTCACATCAATCATTGCTCCACTAACGAATCTTCAGGCTTCTTTTACAAGTAAAGAAATTAGAGCTTGCCTTTTTACCTTAGGAATATAGATGCTGACTAGCCTGCAAGAGATGAGAACCAAAGAGGCAGCAGAATGGGAACATCACTGAAAGTTAAATGCACCAGAAGTTCAGCAATTAAGAGGAAGAAAGAATTCTAGTCATTCTGCCAGAAATGATACCCATTTTTAACTTAACACTGATACCAGTGATATTAAAAAGATGGCTATGAGGGGCATTAAGCCAAGCGTGGCATTCCTGGAAAAAAGTTTATCAGCACTGTGCATCAGAAACCACTCATTTTTGGTCTGCTAACAGAAGCTGCAGAAACAGCTGCCCCATCCACAGTGACTACAGATATCCAAGTCTCCTCAGTCCTGCAGCTATGCTGACTTCAAGGAGAGCTCAGTAAGGAGTTAGGTGGCATCCATGGACACGAAGTAAGTAAAAACAGATACAATTTATAAAGAAGGGGAAAATAAAGCTCTTCTTAAATACATAAACAAACTGAAGGAGTTTCATCTCAGTCAATAATTAAAGGAAAAAAAATCACCCCAGATGATTGTTATTCCTCCACTTAGCCTTCCTAGTTTCAGTACTGCAGCATGAGACATCTAACAGATACAGTGACATTACATTAATGCTGTGGTTTTTTTTGAATGAGACACACATGATAAATAATGGCAATTGTACATTCCTCTGATGTTTTAGACCATAGCAAGCTCCTCATAAGAGAAATAATGTTTAAAACGTACCCCACAGAGGAAGGTTCACTTGACACTGAACTGATATTAACTAGCTGCATTACCTTTGATGTGGAGAACAAAACTTTACTATCAGGTGTAAATTGCTTGAGTTGTGAAACAATGTCACAAAAGGTCCCATTGCCACTTCTCTGAACAGAGGAAGAAATAAAAGTCAGGTGCGGGCTCAGCTCCAGCACAGCTGTTGGCTCTGCAGCCCCATCCACAGCCAAATGTTACCTTCACTTCCCAAACCCAGCAACAGTACAGAATTGATACAAACAACCACATTTCATTTAGAAGATGCTGACCTTCAAAGTAGATTAATGATCTGTGTATTGTAAGGCATTCAGTTACCCTTCCCAGAAAATGCCAGCCCGTTACCTTCTAGTGATTACTAGCGTCCATCCAGGAAACAGAAATGTAATTCATGGTAAAACATACGGGTTAACAGATTTACAAGTTGTGCAAGTGCATAGTATCTTCAACACACTATAAACTGAGATGCACTTTGAGCTTTAATAAGCTTCCATACTGCTAACAGCCACCGAAACAGCCTGACTGCAGGGTAAGCAGAGCCCAGTAGCAGAGAGGGCACCACTGTGCAATGGAGATCAATCTCCTTACCCACAGGAAGGGGACACCTGCTAGTCTGTCACTTGAGAACATCTCTCCTGCTCTGAAAAAAAAATCTTTTAATATTTAACCAGAATCCTTCAAAAAAATTACCTGGAAGACGAAAGAAATCCTTACAAGTTACCACAGCTGCTTTTCAAATTTCTATTTCAAAATGAAGAATCCTACAGTTGCTTTTACTGATGGCAGACCAGCATCTGCCTCAGCTGTGTCACGTCAGTCTGTCTTTCTGTCAGACATGGCTTGGAAAACAAAACAGAAACACAGACACAAAAAAAGGGGGAGGGGGCCCAAATCCATGGATATCTTATTGCATTATTTGCTAATTATTGGGTTTTGTTACATTACTGCTGGTTCTGTTTACTCAGTAATTTCAAATCCTCTACACATTTGCTATGATCCGCAAATTTATGGTAATTCTTTCAAAAATAGATGTGTAAACTCACCACGCTACCATGGTGGCAAATAACAACGTTGACCATCTACATGTATTTGATGATATTCTTTGATTTAGCTACAATACAAAAACAAAGTCCACTCAGTCCAAGTATCCCATGCTAGCTGCCTCCTTCAATGCATTCCTTCTCACCAGAAAAATCCGAGCTTGACCACAGCAATGTTTCCAAACTATTTTCCACTTAACAGCAGAAAAAAGCTGATGTTGCAGATTTTTCCGGGACTCTGGGCATCAGTATTGCCAACTCAAACATTCAGAACTCTTCTTTCAGCCTGCTTGATTTTCTAGAGCTCAGCTATTACTCACTGCAAAAGTTGGAAGAGTCAGAGGAGTGGAGTCTTCTGCAAACAGACATGCTAACTGATTCAGCAAGAGGTAACTACACTTCACAGCAACACACAGGCAAGCAGAACACTTGAATGACCCCAATTCTTTTTTGTCAGCTACATACAAACATAACATGCATAAGCAGCTAACATTGGTACTCCATGTACTGATGGAGCCCGTCTATGACATCAGCTTAACAAGTCCCACCTTTTCATGAATGCATCATGTGAAAAAATAAGTTTAATCTGGCTTAGCGAGTTCTTTTTTTTTGTTATTGCTTTTTTTTTTTTTTCCCACCCCAGGAAGGGAGGCAAAGAAGGAAAAGTAGGAAAGTTTCTGCATCATTCACAATTTGTTCGGATTTTATTATCACCACATTGGTATAAATTAACTCTACCAGCTGCATGCACTTGAAACAAGTGATGGTTTTCCAAACACAGATTTACAGCTGCCCCCTAAAACTACCACGACCAGCAAACATTCCTGATCTGTCGCTTGAAATGTCCCGATGTGTGGCTTAATATTGGATAATGACATTTATAACCATTCCCTAGAAGTCTCAGGATTTTTCTCCCTAAAGGTTGGCACTTCATCCCGCAGCTTCTTGGAGTACAAAGTTTCCCAACAGCCACAAGCCATCGGGGATGGATTCAGACACCTATCCTTCAGACAACCTACTACCTCTACTTACAGCCTAGATGGGGAGAGGGAACTAAACTTTTACCAAGCTTGCAGGTAACACCAAAGTAGGGGCTATATTTAATATTTAGTACATGTGAGAGTTGGGCTCTTGAGAGGGACCCAGGCAGACCGATGGGAATACCATGACAAGGTCAAACCCAGCACTCTGCAGCTGGGATGGAACAATCACCTGCAACAGTAAAGGCTGGGGACAAATCTGCAAGGGATCTTGGTGAACTTCATGCCTAAACGTAAGCTCACACACTTTGGATTTATGCCTAGGCATAAGTCATCAGTGTGCCTTGGCAGTGAGGAAGGCCCACAGCATATTTGACTATATTAAAAAGGGTGTAGTCAGAAGATCAAGTGAAGTGATTAGTCTTTGCTTAGAAATCACTTGCCCACATATACAATATTTCATCTACTTTTTGGAACACCAGGACAACAAAGGTGATGATAAACTTGAGAAAGTCCAGCAGAGAGCCACCGAAGTGGCCAGAGGGCTGGAGCACAAGACCAATGGGCTAAAGGGATACAGGAATTGGACCTATTTTTCCAGAGAAAAGGTGGCTTGGGCACCATGAGACCAAACAGCAATCATCCAGTACCTACAAGAAAGATACCAAGACTATGGAGTCAGGCTCTTTACGTAGAGCCAAACACGACAAGAAAAATAAAAAAAAACAGCCACTACAGGTATAATTAAGGTTCAGAATAAGGGCCATGAAATGCTACAGGATTTCCGTGCTTAAAGGACTAGAGAAAACCTAAACACCCCAGTTCAAACAGAATGACGGCCCTTCTTCCACTGAGTTGGAAACAGGTGACCTCCCGAGGTAGCTTCCAACATCAGTCATTCCACGATGTTCTGTTTTACTGGAGGAAAATTTGGCACAGCCACTAATTAGCAAAGCAACAGAAATTTTGCTGAAGGAAAGCTGTCAACTATATCTCACAGATTCTGCCAACAGCATCCCTCAAGATGCGCCCACTGTTCAACTAACGGCTTTTCCAGAACATTCTCAAAGCCCTAGAAAGTATACAACACTAACCTGAGCTACCAGAACAAGAGATCTAACTGCATCCTAGGACATTTGAAAAAGAAACAGCAGATTCAGCATGGCACATAAAACTTTTCACATCCAATTTCATCGTCACGTATATTCATCAATATACATTGAACTGTATTCATCTTTGGTTGTAGTGCTTTCTAGACATGAAGAGGGGAGCTGGCAAAAAAAGAATTGTTTGTTTCTTTATTGACTGCAACAGTGGAGCAGAAAAAGAATGTGGTTTACAGAAACATTTTAAAATGTCACGGATTTCTTGAAATGCAACAAACCAGAAGCTTTCTGCAAGCTCAGACAAAAAAATCCTGTCAAAAATGAAGCAGATGAAAATGTGAAGGGGGTTACAACCTCCTCCTAAGAAATCTCCTTCAATTCAAATTCCTATCTCAGATTTCACAAAGAAAACAAGATAAAATCCAATGAAAGCCACCCACAAACCCTGCAGTGCTATTTGTACTCCCACAGTAACCTTAAAACTCTACAGGAAATAACAAGGCTAACATGCCAAGTTCACTGGCCTTCAGTATATGAAGAAGTACATAACGAACTTTACACGCCAAAAGTTGTTTCACAAAATTAGCTAAGCTTCTTGACAGTAGTTCCAGTGAGGTATGTGCTTATCTCTTTTTACATTAAGGACCTTAGTTCCCAAACCCTCGATACACATGGGAATAATTATTCTAGTTAAACAAAACTCCAACAAGCCATCTTGCTTTCTCTCAGAAGCCCAAAGAAATATCCCAAAGAACTATTACACCATCAGTATTTTCCATGGGTTCCTTTGAAGAGGAAAAAAAATACTGGGAAAGTGCAAAAAACAAACAAACAAGAAAAACAACCACTCCACAGCTGCAAAAAGAGAGGAAGAAAAATGAAGGAAAAGGATTTGTTATAAATGCCTTGAGCAATGCACAAGATTTTACTTCATGGCCTAAAGAAAAGATAGTAGCAGAAGTTCAAAGGAGAACTAACCTTGTATCTTCCAATGACACTTGACCAGACTCTTCATCCACTATGATTTTACAGTGATCTCCAGACACCAGCTTGTTGCCAGGGAAAGATAAGTCACAACCTTAAAAAGCAAGCAGATTTTCCAGCATGTTTAAAAATACACATTACACAGACAGCTCAACATTCTACATGTCTATAAATGCACAACAAACTGACTCATGTACATCTGCAATAGTTCAAAAATCCTGCTGGCATATAAGCAGAAACATAGTCCATCTATGTGATGTATAAATACTGTGCAGTAGCCCCACGTACCAAGACAGGTTTCTTACAACCACTTCAAGCTGTTGCAGTTCCCTTTCTTTCCCTAATTTCAACCTTTACAAATGAAAACCAAACCACAACTTGTCCACTTCGGAACAGTATAAATTCACACAAATCTGAGATGCACTCAATCCAAATTTTGAAGGCCTTTGTCACAGAGCACCCAGCCCTTTTTCACACCAGTGTAACACCAGAATAGGAAATACTGGGGACTAGTAGTTGATAAACGAGAGTACCATTCCTCTACCTGAAAGCCCTGCGACACAGAAGCCCACAGAAGTACAAAGGCCAAAACGTACCAAGCAGCTCACCAGTATTTCCATTCTATTCAGTGAAAGCCTCTACAGTGACTTCCAAAAACGCAAAGGGAACATAAACAGGACTACCGTGGACACTCTCTGAATCAACTGTCATTTTTTCTTCCTTGCACAAGCTGCCTCAGGTGACCCCAAAGGTACATTCACGTGTAAGCGCTCCCATGCCACAAGCTGGTGAAAAGGAGCACAGGTCTCTTCACCCAGCTCGGGGGACGAGGGGCCGCCAGGCAGCGCCTCCAGCATCTGAAAAGCCCAGGCCCGGTTCTTGCAGCCCACCTCCGCAGGCTGTGAGGCCGGACCCGGGCCCGCCGCCGTCCCGCACGGCGCAGCCCGTCCCACCTTTCTTCCTGCCAATGGTCCACTCTCTCTTCAGCAGCAGGACGTGCGGCTCTGCCTCCTCAGCACCCAGCCGGGTCAGTCTCCCCCAAGGCTGCTGCCGCCGCCCGCTCTGCTCGCCTCCTTCCGAGCGCTCCATTTGCCTTCACATCTGACGAAAAGAAACAAAGCGAACCCGAACCCCGCATCGCACGGCGCCGAGGGGCCCGTTGGGAGCCGGCTCCCGCTCCCCCCGGCAGGCCGGCCCGAGCCCCGCGCGTCGCCGCCCCTCTGCCCCCCGGGGCTCCCGGCCCTGCCCGCTTCCTTTTGTTGGAGAGGCAGAGCCTCTCCTCTCCTCTCCTCTCCTCGCCCTCCGGCCCCCCGCCACCAGCCCACCCCCTCTGCTCCCCGCCGCCCCCACCCCGTAGGGCCGCTCCCCGCCTGCTGTGAATCGGGCCGGGCGGCCTCCTTCCCCCCGCTCACTTCTCTCCCCAACTTTCCGCCCTCCGCCCCCCGCGGGCTCACGCTCCCTCGACGCTAAGCGGTAGGCAGGGGGCACCGCGGCCCCCCCCCGCTGCTTCCACCCGCCCCTTCGGGCGCGACGCCCCCTCCCCTCGGCCCGGCCCTTACGCCCAGTCCCGCAGCCGAGGCGGCTCCTGTCAACAGACATTGCCACCCTCAGCTGATCAGGGCGGGGCGGAGCCCGGCCTGCCATTGGAGGCGGCGCGCGGCGGCCATAGAGAACGCGGCGGCGGCAGAGGCGGACCTTCCGGCGCCCACCACCGAGCCACACCTGCTAGAGCGTCGCCTCTTCCGCGGATGCCGGAAGGATTATGGCGAGGTTAGGGCGCCGGAGACGCCTCGGCGGACATCTTGGGTGCGGGCAGGCCCGCGGGTGGAATAACATGGCGGGCGCCATCTTTGATGCGGGTAGGGTGGGAGCTGCTACGTATGGGCTGCGGCACGTGGATGAGCTGGATCGCGTGTAGTTAACAGTACGTTGCGTTTAACTCTTCGATATGTAAGAGTTGTTCGCTTGCAATGGTTAAATAAAAGCATGCTTGCTGTACTAGAGAAGTGGTGTTAGAAATAGTGTTTGCATTAAGGCAGAATCTGTTCCCTTTGACAGAGTTTGTGCTCAGAGAGCCCCAGCGTTCATCAGCAAGGGCTCCGACATACCTGCCTAGCGGGGATGGAAACAAACTCTTTAAGAATCATCGCTTTGCTCTTTGTTACCCCCCATACCACCTCATTTTTATGCTACTTTATTTGCCTTTCTTTGATGAGATGCTGCTACTTGATTCACAGGATTGCGTGCTCAGATTTTGCCTTCATTTTGGCCTTCCCTGAAAACCCCGTGGATCCTTTTGGCCACAAGAGCCTCACAGCAACTCCAACCTGTGTTAGAGAGCCCTTCAGCTCTGTGAATACAAGCAAAATTATCTGTTCTATCCAATGCACAAAGCACAATATTACTTCTCCGTTCTCTATCACATGGGCCTCAGTTCAAGAGAAATCAAAAGCTCCCATGTAAGTCAAAAGGGATGCGTGTACTTAAAAGCTTTGCATTATTGACCTTCAAGAATGGGCCTGTCTATATTCCTTATAAAGTGTTTACCTATAAAATGCCCTTCTTACTTTTAACTTAGTCCTCACTGAGGACTAGTGCCTTTTATACACTTGAAGAGAAGTTGTAAGTGGAGGTTACTATCACTCAAAAGCATTTTCATAGCACTTCATTCTTATTACTGCTCACAGTTACTAGTCATTGTTATCTCTGAGAGGCAGAGAAAAATACCAGCTCATGGGAGATGTGACTGAAAGCCCAACAACCAAATCTTTTGTGTAAACCACAGCATTAGCTGAAGGAGGAAGTTGTTTTGTTACATTGAGGCATTGAGAAAACATTTTCTAAATATTCCTGCCAAGAGATCCCTTTGCAATCACACCGAGGAATTACTGCACCTTGGTGATAGCACAGTGCAAGCAAACGATTGGTTCAGCTCCTGCAGCTCTGCTGTACCAAGTAAAAAGGCAGCAAGTGAAACACACAGCTAGCTTAACGAGTCCTGTGTGGATGGGAGACTCAATTAAAATTAAATTATACAACAAATTAGGTTTTAAATGCTGCACAGCTTAGCCAGCCAGATAAATAATAATTAGAGATATACTGATCTGCTGCTCTGTGCAGTTGAACAGCAGACTGCTATAGCTGCTTTCAATACATACTGTCACGTCCCTCCCAGCTCAGGGTGGTTTTCATGGCATTCCAAAGAAGCCACCCATGAACAGGCCCATTCTGTACCAGACATTGCTGTGAGCTGGGCTTAATAGACAGGAACTTTCTTCTAGAGTCTGTCTTTCCCACCTCTTCCACATTTCTTTAGCAGTTTCCCTCTCCCTTCTTTCTACAATCCAAATCATTCTACATGGAATTAATTTTCAGGCTCTGGATCGCGCAGACAGCAGACTCCCTAGGAAATGCAAAAGACTTTCCAGGGAAACAAAGTGAAACCACACACCAAAATCACGCACGCAGGAGCAATTGAAGCACCATGTTTTCCTGGAAGAAGTTCCTCCCAGAAGGAACCCTGACTAAGCTTTGTTACTGGGGCAGAAGGAGCACCGAGGAGACTGCTGTATGCCCAGCTGGCGAACAGACTGAAATAATGCAATTGTTGTTCACACTTCACAGCTTAGCTTGACTGGATGCTGCACTCATATATGGCATTCACAGCTTCCTTTTGAAGTTGTTTGTAAGCATAATCAGGTATTTATTGAAGTCAGCTAAATAATAATAATTAACCTTGTTTATTTTTGCTTTTAGAAATCACTAACACCCAATTGTTTTGTTTAAATCCTATTTGCATTTAAAACTGTGTAAACACATATTTTTGTTTTGTTTTGTTTTTTTTTTATTTTTTTTTTTTAAATAAGGACTGGAGGGGCAAAACAAATAAAACAGTCACCTTTGGCATTTTTTAGTTCCTGAACATCTAAGTCTGTAGCTAATTCTAAAACGAGCACGATGTGGTCATTTCTGTCCAACACAGAAAGCGACTGTGGCAGGCTCAAGCTGACTCTTTGGCAGTTGCCATTTATGGATGCCATTCTGGGTTTCCTTTTTGACTGCTTAATTCTCCAGCACTTACACAGTAAGAGTCTTTGACACGTTTAGTCTAAGGAGGAAAAAAATTGCATGTGTCATCTCAGGATGAAAGACTGCCTACAGATAAAAATGACACAAACGTTTCTGCAAAGGCCCCTCTCCATAGATAACTGGGAAAATTTACAGTCTGTTTAAAGCATTGGTTTCAAAGGGGATTTTAATTAATATTTTCTTCCTTCAAGTGTTTTCAAACATATTTCCTCCAGGGGGTGCCATATTAACACCACCGGAAAGTAAAAATGTATAAACGTAAGCATGTGTAAATGATCCGCAGGAAGGACATAACTCTCCACGCTGTGTGTGTCACTGCGTCTTGTGAGTAATGTGCCATTCCAACCAGAGCCAAAGGCACCAGTGTTGAGAATGAAATTTCTCAGCTGTTCCCTCACGAGCGGTCAGAAGCGGTGCTGCCTGGTCCTACAATTAATGTCAAGCGCATTCCTGCCAAGTTCAGAGAGGACGCATCCCTTGGAAATGGGTTTTCAGAGTGGCTGAGTGCAGAAATACATTCATCCCGTCTTCTGAGAGAAAGGGCCTCTGGGGAGAGGAGAAGTTACAGATGTAGTCACAGCTGCACGCGATTTCAGCTGGGTTATGAGTAAGGGCAGAATTCTGAACATGGTAACGAGAACGACACAGAAAATCAAAGAAGAGCTGGCCAGGAGCATCACTGGGTTTTCTACAGGTCTGCAGGGAATACCAGCCCAGGTAGGATGTCTGTAAGTCCGTTAAAGCAGAAGAGTTTTGCTGGCTCTGAGAACAGAAACTTTGCTTTGAGCAAAAACACTTACTATACAAGAAAATCAATCTAAACACCACTCCCAGACTAAGGAGCGAAAGAAAACTGAGAAATAATGTCATAAAATATACGCGCATTTTACACATTTCAGTGCTCACATTTTTTTTGCTTTTATCTACACAGCAGTTAAAACAATCACACAGTCCAGATACTGTGAATCCTTCACCCACTGCTTTAGAAATATTACTCAACTAGTGCCTGGTTACCTTCTACTTGGCAGTGAAGTTCTCTACGGGATAATTACTGAAGTAAAAGCATTCTTGAAGACTCCAAATCTGAAAGACAAAATCCTTAATATATTATTTATTTTGCCCTATCATTTCGAAGTGTAAGCTTACTTCTACTTCAAGAAAAGCAATGGAAGCCAGCACTATGAAAGTCATTGATCCAGAGCTCATAGTTATGGACACTGTCAGAATGAAAAAAAATCTCCATGTGTTACACTAAGCCAGTGTTGGTCAGTCTCAGAAGCAGGGCTTTTGTACTGCTCTGAATTGCAGAAGGGATGCTCAGAATTCCAGAAGTCATCTAAATTTTTAGCTGCATTGTACCAGTAGTGCACCACTGCAGTTGCTGTCAGAAAACCAATAGTTAGGTTGCTCCAAAAGTACTGCCTCCCATTTATTTCCATGGGAACTACAGCAGACATTTTGTCAGACTGCCCCTCTGCTGCCATCTCTTGCACAGCAACAAAACGTAACAGGACATTGGTGGGAAAGTTCAACCTCTGTCATATCACCACTATCTGCCTCTGATGATGTGGGCCAAAATAATCAACTAGGAGAGATTACTTTCAGGGCATCCCTTGTATTACTACTTATCTAGACTAGGCAAAGCTTTGAATTACTACGAAAGCACAATAAATTCATGAACCAAAACCTTGAGAGCTGCAGATAATTTGTTGACCATGCAGAGAATGGTAGCAGCAGGCTCCAAAGGCAAAGTTTTCCTGTGCCTTCCTCCTGGAAAGGAGCAGCTGAAAGATTTCAACTCATTTGAGGGATCAGAAGTACACTTTGGTATACCAAGTACGTTTCTGATGTGCCAAAGTACGCTTCTGGTATACAAAGTATACTTCTGATCCCTCAGAGCAGCTCACCCATCCAGGAACTCTGCCTTGAAGCTCTCCTCTCAGTTGAGCATCTTTGCCACGGACTGTACGGTTGCCATGTAGCAGCCCCAGCAAGTACTGCTTCTGTTACAGAGGGGACAAATAAATGCTGGATATGGATGAAAAGACATTCAGAGATAGGAAGAGTAACCAAAGGAAATTGAAATGATGGGATGCAGACCATTCTTTCGCCCTAGATGTTGAAGTGGATCTTTAAATCAGAGTGGGACAGAGCAGCAGTTAGGCAACATGCAGACTACATGTTAACTGAAATTTATTTTTATTTTATGCATTATACAGTGCAATGTTCTTTAAATGGGCATCAAAACAAAGAAAACTAGATGAGAATTAGATCTGAACTGCAGTACACGGCTGAAAGTCTAGTCATTGTTCTGCTAAGTGGTAGCATTTTCTAAATTACATCATTTTCAGAACAGAAAATGGGATTAACGGAACATCCAATCTTTTTCTGACTTCTTCTCAATACCATATGCTAGAGAAGCCTTATTTTTATTTTGCATTACCTTTGGAGACACATGCTTACATGCTGGCCTGGTTTAGAATGAGATGCCTCCAGAGAAAGGGAAGAGTCTATCTTCTACCAGCTGTACAAGAACAAAAGGCTCCATAATGTCCTGTCTGGCTTATTATTGGCAGGGAGTTAAATCCATCAGCACGGGAGGATGGGAATAGGCCAGCATTGTTTTTTGCTATTTTGATTTATTAAAAATCCCTGCTGTGGACATTAAGAGGAAATTGGCCATAATTCAGGAGCAGTGGATCTGATGGACAGCGAGATGGAAAGTTTCATATTAAAGCCTTAGGAGGCCAAAAAGAAAATTGAAAATCTGGAAGTATCAGCTGATGGGCAGTACCTTTTCATTATAAAGAACACCAAGCTCTATAAAATTCTTGGCAGGAGGGATAAGAGCAGAATCAAAACAATGACCTTGAGATCAGTCCCAGTCTGGGCAACAGTGGGTTTACAGCAGATGCCAAGTAAAGGAGAGAGAGAATAAATGCAAGTCAGATATCAGCTTCAGCTTGGACCTTGTTCTGGGCCCTCCTGTTCAAGAAGTGTCCACGTTTATAGTCTCTTCCTGTGTGACAGATCAGACACAGGATTTTTTCTCCCTATCCATGCAGCTAGAACTCTTAGCTACATTCTGTTCACTTTGCATCACCAATGCTGCATTATTCTCACTTCTGTTTTAACCATTCCATGTCTCATCCAATTCCTTTTCCTAACCAGAGCTCTGCTTAGACCAAGTCACTTCCTATTTACATCCTTCCTTTGATTCAGCATTCTCTATTGCAGCAAATAAAGCTGACCAACAGCAAAGTTATGGTTGGGAGATGATGCAGTACTCTGCTGCTGTACAAATACTGGGGCTAGAAAGGATAAGGAGCTTGACCTCCTGCACTGAGTATGGCATTTCTTACTAATAGCAACCTCTCAGCCCTTAGAGAGGTGTTGATGGTGTCTAGAAGCATACCAGCTTTCATTGGACAGAAGAATTTGGTACGTGAAACAGTGCAGGGAGAAGGTTGATTTATGTGTGGGTTTTATCCCACATTTTCTTCTAAGCCTGAGCTCAATCCAAAGGAGTCTTATTGTAGATCCTTATGTGATTTGATCTAGGCTTAGAAAAACCAAAGAGCATGTATTACCTGATAGCAAAAGCTCTGAAGGCAACTGGTTACAATTTATGAGGATGCTGGAATGCCCACAGTTCCTAAGCCAGAGCCAGTCAGGCAGGAGGACAGTGTGGGTTTTGGTTCACCTTCACCACGTATTTCTTGTCTATGTGAACACTGACCCCATACACATCCTGCATTCAGGTTTGAAACTGTAAAGCACTGGAAGTCACAATAACTCCCAAATATTTGCCTTGATGTTACTCACTTATGGCATTCTCATCTAGTACACCAGTGTGTACGTGGAGGATTAATAGCTCAAAAGCTCACCTAAATCATTGGTTTCCAGCTCATGTCCTGCAGAGCCTGGGAAACCCATGGAAAACTAGAGTCTGCATGAAGCAGAGAAGGAAAAGCAAATTCATTTGTGCCAGACAGCGTGCTACATATGTGAAATTCCTTAAGGAGTCTGCATTACTGCTGGAAAATTTAGGGGTCCACAAATCACAGAAGACTGAAGAGAGACTGACCTAAATCTTCTCCTGCAAGAGCAAACAGCCTAGAACTGCAGCAATATGAGAACTTGGTGCTAAGAAGCAGCACGACAGCTAAGCAGAACAAAATCTCTGCAGCTTCTTACAGATGAAAATGGAAATAAGTGGGACAGACATCTGTATAGCTTTTGTAAGTATTTGTTTGGAGATTAGTGTTAAAATAGACTCAAAGAATAAGAACAGCAGCCCATATCAATGCTAACTAAACTAATCTCGACAACAAATTACTTATGCAACGTGCGTATGTGTTCCTCATACGGTTTGGCCCTGAACCTCCACTAAGTTGGAAAAAAAAGAAATAAAAAAAGCAACCAGACAAGGACAATCCCTATTAAGGTGTCACAGAGTTATTTTAGTGGATTCTCTGGAAATAAGCTTGTTTCTGTGCTAATTTTTCTTCTGGCAGAACCAATTCATTCTCGGCCTTTACAAGCCAGTCTTTTACATTTGATTGAAAATTGGATTTGGGCCTCTGGGGATATTTCATGTCAGCCTTCCTAATGTAGTGTCAATGTGAAGACACAAAGAGATAAAAAGTCAGTTTCACTTAGAGTTTCCTTTTTCTAGTGTCTAGTCTGAGTTTTCACTCTTTCACTTTTGCACTTTGGATCTGTGTCTTCTTGTCTTAAGTCACATTAAGCGAGAGGGCAAGAGTGTACTAAGCCAACCTCCTTGGTTTATAGGCAGGGTCACTAGCACAGCTGGAACGCATACTTAAACTTTGTGGTATCACCTCATAAAACGATCACATAGCAGACAAATTTTAAGCGCATATTTGAAAAGCAGAAACTCTGGGGTCAGGGTGATGGAGACTGGAGGAAGGGTAAATGTAGGCTACAAGGAGAAATAATGAGACTCACTTTGCTGGAGGAAATGGACAGACATTAGCATTTCAATAGCAGTCGAACCATTTCATCCAATACAGGATGTAGTTCCCTGCAGACCGAGCGAATGCAATCCGTAACATCTGTGTTCAGCGCTGTACTTTTGAAAATACGACATTCAAACTGTAGGCTGCGCCCTACACGATCCCTCCTGCCTCCTTCCCTGGCCCATCACGCTCACCTGGAAGAGATGAGCTAACCAACTGGAAACGCAACACAAAGGAATCAGAGTGAGAACACAACCTCTCAAAGGTACAAGGAAAAACAGCATGTGGGCAGACAGCCTGGGGCTTCCACAAAATACACAGAGGAAGAACAAATTAAGAGTCCTTGGACAATAAAGTAAGTTCCAGATTTTTCTGACATGATTTCGCAACAATCAAGATTACATCATTTTTCAGGGCAATAATACACATTTTTGTAGAATGCAAGTCTGCTAAAGCAAGCACTATTTTTCACTTTTGCATGTGACAGACCAAGACTGTGTTCTGTTCTCTTACAGACAACAGAGAGCTGGGAAGCAAAGTGCTTGCTGCTTCTGCTTCTTATGTGACAGTCTGCACATAGAACTGAGACAGGGCATAGCTGATCTCAAATAACACAACAGTGAGTAAATGCATGGTACACCAGCTAGCAAAATCCAGAACGTAGCACCACGTACAGTTTTCATATAATGAAGCTTTCCTATGCATGCAGATTCAAACTGACGCGAAAAAGTAAAATGTTGTGACCAGGAAAGAAAAATAAAGCCTACAGATAGATATATCAGCATGTCCCAGCCTACAGTCCTTTCATCCTTCAAGTGCCTCCGGACCCCTGCTCCCTTCACCACTGCAGAGGAAGCTGCTTTGTGCCATGGCTCACTCCTGCCTCATTTAGCGTATTAGATCTCTCAAAGGTGGAGAAAGCATTTTGTTCCAGGTCCCATACATGGCGACTGAGACAGGATCTTATGTCACACACAAAACATAACCTCTCTTCCATATTGCCTAGCTTCTTAGAAGATAAAGGAAATCCTTATTTTCACTTCTGCTCAGTTTTGCAGAAGACTGATTTTCCTAGGTCCTGCTTCCCTCTTCTGTTTACCGCTCTACTTTAGCACTTTCTATTCCCCTGTTTTCTCAGCAGCCGCTACCCAACAGCACGTCCTCCCATCAGCTTAACATCCTACACCAGCGGAGTTCATGGTAAGCAGTTGATTGGATTCAGCTGGGTCTGTCTGCACAGTAGGGAGAGCTGGCAGCCCTTTGAATACAGTTTCTGGGTGTCAGTCTGGATGTTCAGATCACTCCCTTGCCAGAAAAAGAAGCGTCACATTTTTCATCACACTTTTCTTTAATGACATTTCCTTCCTTCCAGAAAGTAAATGTCCAGGGGAGGTAAATGAATTGCTTTGTATAACTAGAGGATCTCCAAAGCCCTTGATCCAGGCTGTGTAGTAATGAAAAAAAAATAACAAGGAGAGGAATGGAGGAAGGAGTTTTAAACACACTTTCAGATCATAGAAAAACAGTAAAAGAGCTAGAAAATAGAGGGATGGTGAAAGAAAATAACCGAGGCACCAAGGTAGTCCAAAATAATGCAACTGCTAACTGGGGGAAAAAAAAACACAGCACCACAATAGAGAAGAACTTTGTACAGTAAAGAGAGAGCTGATGTTCAGCAAAGCCGAGAAATTTTAATACTGATGTGTAAAATTAAACCGTGACAGCAGAACAGGCGAGAGCAGGCTTATCTGCAAGCGTCACGTTACCTCCCCTGGGATCCTTACCTTCCCCCTGGTGCTGCTGTCAGATTCTCCTTCCCCCTCAAATCTCACTTGACCTGAATTCTCATGATTTGACTCCGTAATCCTCTGGTTTCCGCTGTACGCACACAAAAGATTATTGTACAAAAGCGAATTCCCAGGGCCTTGGGCTTTGCTTTCCATTTAGTTAAAGAATTATCCTACAGTAGTTTAGGTGCTGGGAAACTTGTCCTGTAGATTATTGCCTACAGGGCAAATGCTGTGGAGGCTGCTAACGAGAGAACAGATGTTCGCTGGCTTATGAGCCTTGCTGCATGTAAATGTCTTCAGAACTGTGCTTGTCAATAAGCCTCTGCCTAAGAATCACAAACCTTATGGAGAAAATTCATCCCCAGTGTAAATGCATGGGCTTCGGCAGAATTACACTGAGGAGGAAGCTGGTCCTCAATCTACACCAGAGAGACAGTATTTAACACCTTGTGCAGAAGCTGAGACTGAACGTCATGAAAAGCTAACACTTCTCAAACAGGACTTGCCTCTTTCTGAGAGAAGGATGCAGTTATGATTTCTATTGTGGCACAGTGAGCCTCAAACAAGTGGATTTCAAAGCCATACTGGTATTGGAGGAGAAAGATCCTCTAGTAACCACTCCAAGCTAAAGTTTTCATTGCCTCAGTAAAGGGATGCTCTGTTTTCAGGGCCACAGCTTCACCTGGTGGATGTTGCAGCAGCCATTCAACAGGCTGAAGGTGAAACGTTCATCCAGTCCTCTGGACCCATGCTGACTTCCAGCTACCAAAGCAGCCCATGTTTGCTTCCTGCTTCAGAGCATCACGGGCTGAGGAGCTGACTGCACTGGCTGGAGCACCTCTTTCTCCATGAGCTCTCTTGACGGAAGTTCAAGATGTGTGCAGAAGATGTTTACCTTCAGGCTTTGCCCCTTCCTTCCTGCTGTGTGCAAGGGCTGATGACCTTGCTCTGCATGGCAAACTTCAGCTGTACTGAGCCAGAAAGCCATGAGCTCTCTCTGATCAGAGATGGCCGCTTCACCGTGCAAGTTTAATAGCAGCGCTGCGTCAGTTGCTTGGTATAGTTCTCAGGATCCAGTAGCGAATCCTTTCAGCTGAGCGTGCCAGCTCTGTGTCTTCAGCAGAACAGCACAAGATTTACCCACCCCCCCTTCGCCTGAAGGTTCTGCAGCGAGAGGAAGAGCCGGCCGGGGAGCGGTGCGGGAGCGCTGGGTGCCCGCGGCCGGCCTGCTCCTCTGGCACTAGGTGGCAATGTGGGTCTGCAGCAGCGTCGGAACGCGGCCCTGGGGCAGCCTGTGGGGGGTGGGTACCCGCGGGCACAGCTCAGCATCACCGCGTCCTTGCACGCCCTCTGCATCCCTCCCCGCATCACCCTGCAAGAGTCTCCTAGACAAAATGTGGAAAGAAATGCTTCCCAATGGCTTCGCGGCCACCAGCCGCCTCTCTTCCCAAACTGGATTCGATCCATCTCTGGGAATAAAAGAGGAGCTGGCAGTGGGTTTGCCACACCACGCATTGCTGTGGTTGGGAGCTCGTGCTGCTGCCAGCCTAACCCACTGCTGGGACACACCAGCACCCAAGGGAGGCCATGCGAGGCCAAGGGAGGCCATCAAACCCCATCAGCAGGCTTTGAGTTGTGCCTGTGCTGCATGCCTGAGTTGTCCAAGCCACGTACGGCTGTGGTTCCACATACAGCTCTGCTGGGAAAGCACCAGCCTTACCACCATCTGAGCTGCTGCCTTGGGCTGTCTGCAGCAGCCTTGCCACCCAGCAGAGAATAGAGTTACCTTTCCATGTCCTGATTAACATTTCTGAGAGTTTGTACCTGGACATTTCATTAATTACCTTTCATCTAATGTCTTAAGAAAAAGCCAAAGCATTCTTGAGAAAGTCACTGCCAGATCCTTTTCAGCTGTTGCCTTTGTGTGGAGCTCAGTCTGTCAGTCAGAAGTGGATATTTAATAAGAGGAAATTTGACAAGAAATGATGGACAGCCTCTTGGCACACCTGACCTCTGCAACCCAGGCGGCCTGCTGTTAGATTTCTGGGTATTTGTTTGGTTTTAAGCGTGCCATGCTATTGATCACACAGTGCTTCTGTTTCAGTCTTTATGGGCTCATCTCTGACCTCACACCTTACTGAGTGCTCTATAAGGTCTTTCCTCCACAGTGATCATAATCGGGCTGCACCTCTCACAGCTGCCTGCACCGTGCAGCTCACGCTGCCCCAATCAGCATCTTGTGGGGGCATTGCAGAGCAGGCAGCGTGCTCTGCTGTGCCGGGGATTCACCATCAGTTCCCCTGTCATTCCTGGTCTGCTGTAACACAACTGCTTTCAAGATTTCTCTCTCCAGTGGAACATCTGTGTTTTGGATTAGTTTTCCCCAGACAGGTTTACTTACAGGTTTTTTCCACATTAAATCTCAGTATTTTGTTCTTTCTAGTTTATCTAGGTCCTTTTTTGGTACTGTTCCTCTGGGTTCATCTGGATTCTCCCCATTTAGCACAGTCAGCAAAGTCCTCTGGTATCCCAGTTCACTCTTTCTATTAGTCTACCAATGAATAATACGTTCCTGGACGTCCCTCTGTAGCGCTGCACATTCATTTCTTGCAGCCCTTTGTTTACAGTTCATGCTTTTCTTCATCTGAGTGACTGTGCTGATATCCATGAGGATTTCAATCAATGTTTCCTTCAGACACACATGAAAAAGCTATAAAACCCCAAATAACTCCCCCAGTCGCTCTGCTTATCAGTCATAGTTGGATTAACTTCTGAACATTAGGAGACTTTCCTCTTCCTATTTGTTTTATTTTACCACATATGAGCTCATGCTAACTTACAGACCACTCCTGAACCCTGTTTGGAAACTGGTTGGATGTATAATTTCCACCCTATTTTCTGTCCATACAACACCAGTCTTCCATTTTTGGCTGTAGCCTTTGGAAAATATTTCTTGTCCTTTAATTCATACACATAACGCTATAAATACACCCGCCAAAGGAATAGCAGATTTCTAATTGTGAATGTCATCTCTTACAACAGGAAGAGGTGAAACAACGAATGAATTTAAACAGTTCTATTTTACCCACATGCTGAACTCGTGGTGGAAGCACAGCCTGCATCCCCAGAACTCAGCCCTGCAGGGCCCAGGCTGGCTGTGCTTCCCTCACCCACAGCAGGCAGGCAGCTGTTACCTTTACAATGAGGCGATCCACCAGTGAGCTCCTCACAGCCATCACAACAAAGTCTATCCAGTTTGCAGTGCTCCTCTCAGGAATTCTGTTGCTTCACCATCTCTGTGATGTGAGTCACATTTTCCCACTCATGCTGTGGTGAAAAGAGACACTTAAATGTTCCCAGGATCTCTCTGTCCCTGGTTGTTTTTGAGCAGAGCATGGAATCAAGCAGCTCAGCTTCCACCGTGCTTTTTGGGTGGTGTGGTTACACAGCACTGCTCCATGGTCACATCAGTGCCTTCCAGGGACTGCAGCTGGCTTCACGTGTGCCCTTCACATAGAAAGGGACAGAAATATTGAAGGCCTTGTTAACCTGATACTGACCTTCAATGTCAATGTGCTTTAGCACACAGCTGTTCTCCATATCCTCCCCCCCTTATCCCCTTTATCTTTACTGGGAGTGATAGCAACAGAAAGGCACTGTAGAAATTTAACATTCAGTGTGATCATTTGCAACAGCAACTAACAATCACCTGTGCTCTGCTGACCTCTCTGGAAGCCTCTATGGACCAAGGCAGTACAGCACACATTCTCCTAACCCCATCTCCTCTCCAGGCTGCACAAAGTGCCACAGGATGAGTGCTCTGTAGCAGCCCAGCTGCTGGCTGGCTGAAGGTGGGGGTGGGAAGCTCTCCCCTCATCAGCCCCCACCTGCCCACCTTCTGCTGGTAGAGCTGAGTGCGCTCAGCTGCCTTCCACCTCCATCCTGATTTGATAACTGAGAGCAGGGAAGGTATTACTTAAAGAATCTGGGTGGTTGTTTGCAAAATAAACAGGAGATGAAAGATAAGTCAGTCTCCTTGGTGCATAATTACCTTAAATGAAGGTCTGTTTGCTAATACTGTTGTTTTGATGTGCTAAACAGCTTAGTCTTACCACTCCAGTAGATACTATAACTGTAATTCCCAGTGATGTCACACCAAGATTAGGAGCTGTCGGGAAGCAAGAGGGGAAGGATATCTGTGGAGCAGTGGTGAGCAAGGAGCAGGCTTAGCTTCCCAGACAGCTCTGCAAAGCCCCATGGGGTGATGCTGCCAGGCAGGCTCCCTTGGGGCACCTCCTGCTTCCCCACCAGCTTGGGCCTGGAGAGGTGCTGAGGGCTGTGCCTGTGGTGGCACCTCACAGAATCGCAGAATGGCCAGGATTGGAGGGGACCTCAAGGATCATGAATCTCCAAACCCCCTGCCACACGCAGGGCCACCAACCTCCCCATTCAATACTAGACCAGGCTGCTCAGGGCCCCATCCAACCTGGCCTTGAACACCTCCAGGAGCAGTGCATCCACAACCTCTCTGGGCAGCCTGTGCCAGTACCTCACCACTCTCTCTGTAAAGAAATTCTCTCTGACATTCAATCTAAATCTTCTTTCCCTCAACTTAAAACCATTTCCCCTTGTCCTGCAGTTATCGACCCTTTCAAAGAGTTGACTCCCCTCCTGCTTGTAGGCTCCCTTTAGGTACTAAAAGGCTGCAATGAGGTCACCCCCGCAGCCTTCTTTTCTCCAGGCTGAACAAGCCCAGCTCCCTCAGTATGTCTTTGTATGGGAGGTGCTGCAGGCCCGTGACCATCTTTGTGGCTTTCCTCTGGACCCTCTCCAACAGCTGTCTTTCTTGAACTGAGGGCTCCAGACCTGGACGCAGTACTCCAGATAGGGCCTCACAAGAGCAGAGTAGAGGGGGACAATCACCTCCCTGTCCCTGCTGGCTGCCCCTCTGCTGATGGAATCCTCCCCTGTCCTGCACACAGAGTGGCTGAGCACAAGCAGGGAGCTCTGTACACACACTTTCCCAGAGCCGAGCTAATAGAGCCTGACAGGGGGTGCTGGCTTTTTGAAGACGAAGAAGTCTCCTGGGGTGTTACCAATCCCCTGGAGGTGCCATTAGCTCATGATAACCACACCTTTGAAATTGTTTTATTGCTTTAATAATGTGGTGCTGATGGAAAATGGGGAACATGCCACATTTATTATTTATGCCGGTAAAAGATGAAAGTTAGCAATTAGAAGCTTTAAACCACAGGTTCAGCAGAACTGCATGACTTGCATTTATTCACTTTCAGAGTACCCACCCCAGCTCGGGAATGCCTGCGCTGCCCAGGTTTGTTCAGTTGGGCCGCCTACAGAAAGCACTCCAGAGTGGCAGGCC
The DNA here is from genome assembly GCF_019238085.1 of Lagopus leucura. NCBI lineage: Eukaryota > Metazoa > Chordata > Aves > Galliformes > Phasianidae > Lagopus > Lagopus leucura. Next base: position 8,249,224 of record NW_024962260.1, on the reverse strand, counting down.
AGCACAATTAACGCTGCAAGGCAGATACGCATCTCAGCTGCAGGGATGGGCGGAGATTTCCTGGTGGGGAGCTGTTGGAAGTGGAGCTGTGCGTTATGATATCTGAGCTAATCTTGTGCTATGATAATTCTGACTTACTAAAGAGCTCGCAGCCTCTCTGTGCGGCGCAGTCATGCTGTGGCGGCTGCTGTGTGCGTCTGATCCAAACTTGCTGCTTCCCCGCACATTTAATTGGTAAAATTTCCTCCTGTTTTTTGTTAAAAAAAAAAATAAATAAATAAAAAAGAAAAGCATGGAAAGTGAGCAGGGTCTCAGTCCCCAGGACTGCAGCTGCAGTGTCCCTGCTGCCATGCGGCTGAAAATCACTCTGTCGGCTCAAGGCAACATGGAGAGGACGCATGCTGTACATTATGCACCATGACACCTACACCTGGAGGGAGCAGCTCTGCTGAAAGAAAAGCAGCCCATGCAGCTCGTGGTAGAGTGCAACTTCAATCCTTTCAGAGCTGCAGCACCAAGGGGTGATCCCGTGTGCCAGGGAAAGGGACTGCAGCACCACGGCAAATCCAAAGGAGGAAAGTTGGGCTTATTGTAAAAGAAACTTGCCAAGAATGCATATGGCCCTGCTTCAAGCTGTAATAGAATCTATTTCACTAATCTGCCTTGCAGCCCACTTTCTCATTCTGTGTGATCTGTCAGTGAGGGTGCAAGCTTGTTTGATCGCTTCACCTTAGGATCAAACGAGCAGAGGGCTGGCTGGGTGTTTTATCTGCAGCTGGCAGAAATGGAAGGTGAGGGAAAGTGAACGAGTGAATTTTTATTAAAAATAGAGAGATTAATACACCCAAATTTAATTGGAATTGAGCAAGCAGGCGAGATGTGTCAAGATCTGAGTTCGTGCATAGGTTATGTGGCTGTCCTACGCGCTGCATGCTGAACAACTGTGGCGTGACTGCCTCAGCCTCGTACTTTGGTCCTCGCTATGAACCTTCACGCTGCTTACCTCTACTGTACATCCTCATTTATTCCCCATTTCCGCCCTTTGCCTCATTGCACCACTCCCACAGAAAGGCTGCGTGGGTTAGAAATGCAGCAGGGATCTCCTGCATGGCCTGACCTCCCCCGAGCCCCACCAGCCCCAGCATCACACCGCCGTTCCATGCCCTCATGCAGCAGTGCTGTTCCCGACGGAGGCGGCCACAGGCCCTGGGCCCGGCGCTGGGAGCAGCGTGCTGTGAAAGGAAAGGGCTTCTGGCTCTTCTCACGTGTGTCTGGGGCAGAAAGGAGGTGTAGTTCAGATTAGAGCACTGCGGCTTTTTCCGTGTTTATCAGTGTAGGAGTTCTGCTCCATGTAGCGTAACAGCCTCAAGTCCTTTTAAGCCCTGACATCAATATGTGGCGATAAGATAACGCTGGTTATCCTGTACCAGTTGCTCTAGATAAGATAAACTCTTTTATGCTTGAAAACAGGACTCAAAGTTTCTCAGCGTTTTCTTTCCCTTTTAATTTAGCAAACTCCAGAAACATTTTATTTCTAAGGGAGTGGTATTTATAAGAGCAGATAAAAATAGTACCTATCATAAATAAGACTTTGCAAACTTGCCCAGGGAACATTAAACATTTTCTTCCAAAGATTAAATAGAAAGGATCTGGTAGGGGGTAGACTTCGACATCTTAAAAAAATCATTGCCTTAATTATAAGCTACAATTACTCCAAGTAAATGTCGTGCCTACATGTATTTTGTCAGATATTTCAGCAGCAGTGGCCGTTAGTTTTAATTAATACGAAACCACTTCTGCAGAAGTGTTTGGGAGCGCAGAGTGGGCGATGTGCATTTTGCATGCAGTGTTGGGAGCATCTCTCTGCCACAAACCCACAGCACTTCCTCGCCGAGTAGGAACGCGTCTTCCAAGAACCCAGAGACACGTTTGTTCATTAGCAAGTTAAAATTAATAACTGGGCCCTTTATGAAATTTAGCACTTTAATCTTGTTTGTCCCAAACGATTTTGACAATGGAATAACAGACTCTTCACGTTTTCCATATAATTAAAATTAATTGAAGTGATGTGCATTAGTTGCAATTAAGCTATGCAGCTAAGAGCGGTTGTATCTAATTGCTGTGATTACATAGGCTGCACACAAGCTCAAGTGACGGAGCAGAGTTACTGTGACAGGAGGGCCTGGCTGGGTGTGAGGGAGGGTCTGGGGCTGAAGGGCTGTGCTGCTGGCTGGGCTTCCCGTGCCCCTGTGGTGTGCTGTGGGTAATGACGTGGGGTCATAAGGGTTGGGCTGAGGTCGCTTTGGATGCCATGGGGAATAGCAGGTCCCTTCTATTATCTTTTTTGTTTGTTTCTGCTTTTCAGTACCTTGTGAATATTGAGCTTCATTTCATGGAAATCCAAGGGAGAGTTGTTTGTATGCTTTTTGGGATGGGAATAAAGCCGAAGATTTCAGCTGATGCTGCTGTCAGCTGCCCTCCCTGCCTGCAGCGTGGTGTCCTGTCCTGCCCATGTCAGAGAAACGGCTGTTCCAGCAAGGCTCGCCCTTTGCAGCACAGGGGAGCGGGAGGGATGTGGTCTGGTCTTGCCAGCCGTTTACATGCCCACATCACAAATAAAGCAGAATGGCCCCTCTGAATCTCTGTGTGGTTCATGCGCAACAGGGCAAATGTAAAACCCTGCGCTTGGTACACAGCTGGCAACAAAGAATTACAGACCACCTGAATTTCCCTCAGAATGCACAGGGAATGACTGGGGGCTTCCAAACAAAGCTCCCCAGAATTTACAGCACACGGAAACCCTTCTGTTAATTTACAAGGGATTGTGCTTTGAGCAAGTGACTTCTGGAGTGATCCTCCCACACTGCAGCTCTCCCTGTCCTGGGGAAGCTCTGCTGAACAAGATCTTCTTGTTCCCATACTCCAAGCAGTCCCTGTGGGGACACAACCTGTTGGCACCCAGCTTGGGCAGGGCCTGTTGGTTGCCTCTGTGCCCTGCAGGACATCCCAGCAATGTACTTCGTGTAGCAATGGCCTCTCAGGGCAGGCTCCTCCAGCTTCATTAGCAACAGAATTGAGAGAAAAACCACATTCTTCACACAAACTTACCAACGAGTGCCCCTGTTCTACCCAGTCTGTGTGACTGCCACCTGCTCATCGCTGCGATGCTTTGTGGATGAGCTCAGGGTAAGGCACTGGGGTGACCATGGGGCCCCGTGTGCCAATGGAGCTGCACTGACATTCCTGCAGCAGCAAAGAAGAGACTGGAGAACCCACTCCGGATGGACAGACCGTGATGCTGGCTGTGGTGTGGGGGAGTGCAGGGAAGTGACAGAAACCATTAACGTGTTGCAACATTAGTCACGAGCCTGGGGACCTGTTACAGCAAATAAAAGACCCACACAATTTAGCCAAGGGAATTCAGCCAAAAACGTCTAAGTTTCATTTTTTTTTTCCCAACATAATAACTTTTTACTCCATTTAACCTCCAGTTCAACCATCTGAGTAGATAATAGAAAAGTACAGTGAGAGCAGGAATAACCACAACTGAATAGGAAGGAGAAAAATAGCGCTCAGAAACATCTTCATGAGCGACTCATCCAGACATCAGAGCAAAGGGGAGGCAGGTCAGCCAGGACAGAGTCTGGGCTCCACAGGGAACATGCCTGCATCTCCCCTCAGCAGCAATACTGCGCAGCACCAGCTCTGTTTGCAAACATGAGGCACTGAGATGCTGTACTGCAGCAAAGGTGTAGCTCTTGCCATTGCCTGCTCAGGTTCCACCGCTGCACAGCGGAGCTGAATCACTGCTAGTCAGGCTTCCTATTAACCATGTATCTCCAGTCTTCCTCATGATGCTCCTTCATCCTCCCCAAACATCAAACCATCGTCAGAAGCCGCAGCTCCTGGCAGGAGGTGCTGAGCCGCTCTCCAAAGTCCTCCCTGCGTTGTTGGGAACGGCGCTCTGGGAGCTTCGTAATGCTCAGCCATGAACAATGGCAGCAAGTAAGCTGCAAATAATGCTGCAGGTCAAACTGAAGCTAAGCTCTACAAGAGTCATAGGGCAATATTTTTTCTTCACATGCCTGTGACACCATCAGTCCACAAGAAGGTGACGCACAGGGGACATCAGTGGGGCCCCAGCTTGTGGGCTTTCGAGAGCAGTCACCAGTGTAGGAAGCAAAGCACTGGCTCGGCAGCAGTTGGGATTCTCATGGTTTGGGTGATGTGCCCCCCATCCATGAGCATCCTGGGGCTGCAGAGGACATGTGGGGCAGGACAGGATGGGGCTGCAGAGCAGAACACAGCTGCCAGCTGCCAACAGGGCTCGCTGGATGGAGGAAGGCTCCCTGGGGCCATCTCCTCCCCTTGCCAGGCATGCTTGGTTTCACGGGGCTCGAGACATGAGCAAGTCTCAGGAAATAAATGTTTTAAGTCTCTCATTTTATTGCCTGCAAAATAGCAGGAGGCTTTCAAAGCAACAGCAAATCTTGCTAAAAAAAAAAAAGTAGAGAAAATTAAAGAAATGTTTTCTGTCTCAGATCCAGCCCTTTTCACCTCAACTTTCCATCATGGTACATAAAACTTCTGTATATTCTGGCACTGCAGAGAAATAGCTTTTCCCCTCTTCTCTCCTTGCATAGCCCAGGAGCTCTGAGTGAGCTTTAAAAGAGTTTTGCACAAACACAGAATGGCCAAATAATAGAGCAAGAAAACAGCATTAAACTTTGTAGACAATCAACTTTATTCTGTGCACAGCAGCTAGTTTCTCCCGCTCTCAGCAGAAATAAAAATTTACAAGTGCTCTGGGAAAGCATTAAAAACCAAACACGTCCAGACAAAGTCTGGTGTGAACTGCTTGGAAATAGATCTGTGAATCACCTCAAGGCTCATTCCAGTGTGCTGGCGCTGCCCAAAGCAAATACACCGCAAGTGGTCAGGGCAGGCCTGAGGGCTGCGCTCACCTCCAGCCATACGCATAGCCATGAAAGCCAAGTCTCTTCTGGAAACCTTCTTACCAAGGGCCCTTTTGGCATCCCTGACATATGTGGCCACAGAGAGGTACTGAAATGTCTGGGAGAGCGGATCCTTCCTGCACCGGGAGAAAAACTCAGCTACTAAAAAGGAGGGATCAAAGACACGAGGATTGGATGCACTCGCAGGCACACGCGCCAGCCCTTTCCGTAGGGAGCGCATTATAGATTTGCAGTACCCCCTTATTGCACCGACTGCCATCTTCCAAGCATAGCAAATAACATTTTCATAAAGCACCGCTTTTAATCAAGCACAACCTCGCTGTCCCCAGAGGAGCTATCTGGAGCCTCTCTTCCCTCCGCTGCTCCTCTCTGCCCCCTTTTAACTCCTCTCCCCAGAGGTCGGTGCCTGCAGTGAGGAGGGCTCAACGGGCTCCCTCTGGAGCTCATTAGCACGGCTCCATCACAGGGCACCACGGACCCGGCTGTTGTGTGGCAATGCACTGACAACCCCAGTGCTGGTGAGGAGCACGGCGAGATGCCCGCCTTACAGCCTGCAGGCCCTGCACTTACACAGGGCATGAGGAACAGTACTGTGGCAATGCAGACCTCTCCCAGCTCCAGCGCTGGGCAAGGCTGACGCGATGCCTGTGGCTGGCTCTGGGCAGAACCCATGGGATCCAAATCTCAGAGCACGAGGAGCGATGGGAAATGCAGAGGACTTGAGCTCTCAGGTGCAAATGATTCATTATGCTGCTTCTCAGGCTGTGCTGATGAGAGGAATCGCTCCTCGCCAATGAGAAACGCTGCACTTTCTTGTCAGGGAGAACGCAGCCCCTTTCCCTTCCCCCATTTAATAATGCACAATTTATCAGGCTAAATTGGTGAGCGCAGCAGCAAGCGATTCAAATCAACTTCAGCAGCTACGAGCAATCACACACACTTGAAGAAACCTACTTACACCACTTTCTGCCCAAACCGCAGAAAGTCGCTTTGAATGCAGGGCAGCAGCCTTTTAATGCTTGACAAAACCCATTTAAATGCACCTCTAGTGGCTGATTGGGACTTCTATAGCGGAACTCGGAAAGGAGATCTTTCTTTCAGGCTGGGCACCTCTAGCCCCGCTCTCTTGCAGCCTGCAGGAAAGAAAACCCTTTTGGAGCAGCAGGACTCCAACCAGGACATCGCCCCTTACTCTGAGGGCTTTGCAGCCCCCACAGCACCCTCGGTTCAGAGCACGCTCCGGCTGTGGGCAGTGGCACAGCCGTGGGTGGCCGTGCAGCCGCGGGGCCCCGCACAGCAGCTGTGGGGCCAGGAGGGCTGTGGGTGCCTCAGGAGAATGAGGCCCGTCCTCCCATCCTGCTTTGTAGCAGCCACTGCTGCGCAGAGATAAAAGCTTTTGTTTGCCTTTTCTTTCCTACATTCCTAATCTCCCTCCGTGCTGGGCTCCCCCATAGTCCATCAAGCACTTTTAATCTCTAATTGCATATGACGGATGAGCCTGAGCTCCGCACACAGCGTTGCCAAGAGCCGCTTTTTCAGAGCCTGCACTCGCTCCTTAGGCCAGTCATAACACACGGCAGGACCATTAAGGGTTTATAGTTTGTATACATAACACCCTCGGAGTACCAGAGGGTGGTTTATCCAAACAGAAAAGAATTGAGATGAATGAATGCAGAAATGACTTTTGGCCAGGAAATACTTTAATTTTAATTAGGGGGGAAGGGGGCGAGGGAGGAATGAAGAGGCTTTCTTCTCTCACAAAAGACAAGACTAATGAGTTTACAGCTGCAGGCGCTGACCTTGGAGCATCCCGGATAATGCGAGTGCTGAAATGTTTGGATGTGATGTTAGACCCGATAACCTCGCTTCTCAAAGGAAGAAATAAAGGGAAAGATCTGAATGGGGAGGGATTCATTGCACAGGGATGTATGCACGTATTTATTTATTTTTCCCCTCTCCTTCCCCATTCAGCTGCCTTTGGTGACGCAGCCATTCACCCGGCTGCCCAGCTTATTTGCACGGCCACCATCTATTCTGAAGAGAAACCAGCCGACCGCTGCAGCGTTCCCACAGCCCAGCTCCCCCCGCACCCAGAGCCTCTGGCCCTGCAGCGGGAGCCGTGGGCTCCAGGCAGCGCCCCTGGGAGCCCCAGGCTGACTCCACTGAGCAGCGGCAGCTCGCTCCTCCATGGGGCTGTGTGCCGGATGGGGCCGTGCAGCAGCTCAGCACTGCACCACACCGATGCCAGCCAGGCGGGCTGGAAGCACAGCGCATGTTAATGGAGCAGAACAGCATCGGTGCTTCCTATTGAAAGTATTTTGATGATGATGATGATGATGAATGTTGTACGGGGGCTGCGATTTTCTCCTGCCTCACTCTGACATCTCACAAAATAAACAGTTGTTGTATTATCCCCTTGTAAATGAGACCACAGGATTGTAAACTTTGTTACTTTTGGCTGCTCGCAGGTTTGGCAGACAATTAAACCAATTCATTAGTTCACAGAGGCACTTTTTTGGCCACGTCTGGCTGTGTGAAGTCATGCAGTGAGCACACTGGCTGCAGGGTGCACAGAAACCATTCTAGAGAGCTTGGAAGAGTTCGATTGCTGAAACTCCTCAGGACACGGTAGGAAAAACTGAGCTCTTGAGCAGATAGATCTGGCGTGGCATGACCCCAGAGCCGTCCTCACACACGAACTGCCTCCCCAGCCAGCTGAGTGGTGTCACTGCTTTCTGACGCATGGCCTGCACAGCCCAGGAGAGCAGCACAGGCTTTGGCCTCCTCAGGGATACCAGCTGAGAATTCAGCTATGCCTTTCTTAATTTAAAATAGAAGCTGTAACCATTGACTTTATGGTACTGTACCACCTCTTCTGTCCAGAGGGGCTTAGAGCAAAGCAGCAGCGGGTTGGATTCCTTGTCAGAAGTTTCTCACACGCTGTAGTATCTGACATCCATTAAACAAACCAGAAATCCAGAGCCATCTTAGTTTTGAAAAAAAAAGAGAAGAACAACAACAAAAACAAACACCATAAATTTCCTCCTGTCTCCTTTGTTCTCTGTGCAGTGGTTATATCAGCTCCTACAGCTGAGGAATCATCAACACCATCAGGCAGGGAGGCAGGTGGTTGTCAGTGGTGTGTGCTGCTACTTGTGCACTGCCATAGGGCAGGAGATTGGCTCGTGTGCTTCTCTCCTTCCGAGAGCCCTCAGGAGCCTGACAGACAGCTCATGGCTTCCTGCACCCTGATGGGTTTGGTGGGAAGCTGCCCATCAGTGGCTAAGAGCATCCCTAAGAGCAGGCGGGATGTTGGCAGCTTGAGGCTCACTGTAGTGAGATGCTAAGAACACAGATCCCAGAAAGGAACCTACCATGCTTTTGGCCAGTTTTCTTCTATTTTTTCCATCCGTAAATAACAGGAATGAGAATTCCCAGGTGCTTAATTTAGGCAATAAAACTTGCTATTTAGGGAACCACAAGATCTTTCGTTAAAAACGAAGGAACAAACCAAAACAGTACCTTATAACAAATCATCTGAGGATTCATTAGGCTGTTTCCTGCACCCCACCATCTCCTGGGTACTCCTGTTCCAATGGCTGGTCCATACCTGGCTGATGGAGATCACACATCACACCCTCAGCAGCACACTGCTCAGACAACTGCAAGAGCTGCCGTCCCTCAGTTCTCTCCCGAGCTTGCTCGTAAGCAGAGGCTGCCTGAAGCACCTCACAAATCCCATCCTTTGTCCCACCATCATTTGCTTGCCATGACCCCTTCCTTCCCAAGTTGTCAATGGTCGAGGGAAGTCCCTCAGGAGAGGTCTGGAAGTATAATAAAAATGGTAAGAAGAGCACAGAATGAAAGCTCAACGGCGGTAGAAATGCATAAACCCCAGGAAGTTCTGTTACAGTCCTTTCAAACAGAAGGCGGCTCAGCTGGGGTAGCTTAAAGGAATAGGGCTGAATTAATTAGTTTCTCTGTTTAGGTAATAATACCATTAATCACGATGAACCGTTTTGTGAGAAGGCTGAAATCCAGCCCAGCGTAATTCCGCAGGAATCCCACTGCAGTGCAGCGTTATTGACGGGTCATCCTCCGAAAGCCTAAGAGCAATGCCTCCTACTACAGCAAATGGCAAACCACTGACGTGCTTTTAATATTCAGACTGCCACATCATGATGAATTCCTCCAGCACCGCTGCAGCTGCAATAAGCAATCCTTCAGGAATGCCACGGTGGCACGGCACTGATTTAACGCTTGCCTTCCAAACTTTGCATGGGCCCAACGCTTCCACGGGGCACGGCCCAAGCTCAGATTTGCTGCAGTGTGCACTGACAGCCTGCGCTTTGGACTCTTTGTCATAGAGGTTAGGGAGGCTGATTTGGTCAGGTCTGCCTTAGAGGTGATGTCAAGCATGACGGTGCATCAGACAATGGCGGAGGGGGACAGTTGCAGCCCCTCAGCCAGCATGACTAACGTCTTTATGCTGACTGCAGCACACTTTGTGCTTCCACCATGTGTTGTACGTTCCTCTGATTTCAGCTGGGAGAGCAGGTGCTGATTTTTAGTGCCTGTTTTGTCTTAAGCCTCCTTTCATCACATTCAGGACCCTGCTATTTTATTTCACTTTATTTTTTATGCTCGGTAACTTAGTCACACACAGACTTAAGAACAGAAGCCGTAACATGCTGTTAAAGCGCAGTCGCTTTGCACTGAGGGCTGGGGGGCTCGGAGCACCTCTCCACGCCCCATAGATGTCTGCTCTCAGCCCACGGGAGGAGCTGGGGGGAGCAAACAGAGACACACGTGAGAGCAGCTCGGGGCTGCGGCCCTCCCACAGCCACAGCCCTGTTGGTGAGCGGCTGCACAGAGCCTGGCCCTTCTTCTCCATCCTTCCCACCATTTGCACCGGGAGCAGAGACCCACAGACCGAACTCAGCCCCAATTCCAGCACCAACCCCGGCGCCCAGCCGCCATCGCAGACCATCGGCCTCCGCTGGGCAGCGCCGGCCACTCACACAAACACACCACTGCCTTTTTCATCCAAAATCAATGTTGTATTTATCTTCATTGATCTACAAGGAAACTGAATGTTTAAAATTACAGGGGGTGCAGGGGGGAGGATGGGGAAGGGGGGGGAAACAAGAGTTACAGAGCCAAGAAAATAGTAGCGGATGGCTGAATTAACTAGAGAGAAAAAGCCCAGGATATATAAAACATGGACACTGAAAAATAAAATAAGGGAGGGGGGGATGGTACAGCAAGTAAAACATGGCAAAATTTACATATGGATGAAAAGTAAAATTGGAAATAAAAAATAAATCATGCCAAAAAGCAGTTCAAGGCAGAACCACACTGAAACAAACATTTGCTTATGGTCTTCATGTACTATAGATAATATATCAGAATTTCTTTTTTTTTTTAATCAACCATTAGACTTTTTTTTTTTTTTTTTTTTTGCACTCCTAAAATTCTACTTTGTCTTGTATACAGATTCCAATAAGAACACTGCACAATTAGCACAAGGGGTCCACGGAAAATTGTCCTTGCTTGCCAGCGATCCTGCCCACAACACAAAAAAAGAGAAAACAAAAAAGGAAAACAAAACAAAACAAAAAATCAGGAAAGGGTCTGCCGCATGGTACTGTGCCAGTTCCATCTGCTTCTGCCAGCTTGAAGAGTCGGAAACCAGAATGCCCTTCCAGGAGCGTGTCTCTCTTCCCTCGCCCAACCGTCCCTTGTGTTTGTACAAAAATCCAGTCTCTTCCTTTGTGAAACACAAGCCGCCCGCTTCCTGCTCACGTGCCGCTTCCGCCGGTCTCCGTCGTTGCGAGTTGGTTGGTTTTGGGTTGTTTGTTTTTGAACCTTCCTCCCCCCAGCATCCACTACGACCTGCCTCCAGGTTCTTGCATAGTTGAAGTATATATGCCGTACGTAGCGCTCTGAGTGTGAATTTCGGACTGTGACAAGAGTATGAGTTGTAACCATGTTAACAAATAACCAGAGTGGTTCTAGAAACCATTTTTATAAAGTCTACCTATGTTAAGAATTTAATATTGGTGTACATTTATATTAACAGAATATTTACAGTTTGTTTTCTGTTTTTTGTTGTTTTTCTTTTGTTTAAAACAAGAAGTCAAAAAAAATTCCTCTTAAATTTCTGCATAATATAATAAGGCAAAAAACAAACAGTTTTGTACATTATTATTATTATTAATATTTTAATATATATCTGTAACTTCGGTTCCAAAGTACCAAGGTAAGTGATCGACGGGCCTCAGAAGGGAACCTCACAGTGGACTGTAAAACTACAGTATTTCCATAAATAATACTTTTAAGAAACCCTGGGTATTTTTTCTTAAGGATCTGAGGCCTTTAAAATGCAAATTTAACTAAAAACAAAAGCAAATTTCTCTTTTTTTTTTTTTTCCCCTAAGTGAATAAAGAGCACAAAATTAAAAAAAATACAAATCCATTAAAAATGTTTCTCACATTTGGGAAAAAATGTACAAACTTCTTCTTTTTAACTCGTATTTTTTTTTTTTTTTTTTTTTTTTTTTTTTTTCAAAAAAAAAAAAAATAAAAAAAAAAAAAAAAAAAAAAGTTTACAGCAGTGCATTTTGTAAAAGGTTTTCTGTGTTTTTTTTTTTGTTGTCGGTTCTTTTTTCTGTTTGTTGTTTTTTTTTTTTTTGTTTTTTTTTTTTTTTTTTACTTCTTCTTCTTCTTCTCCTTCCTTTTTCTTTTTTGTTTGTTTTTTTTTTTTTTCCTTTCCCCGTCTGCTTTATGTACAGGAGAGTTCAAGGTTCCGTGCGGGGGACTATCGGGCCTCTACTTCTTTGGGGTTCCTAGAGGGGGAGTAGTCCCTGGACTCTGAGTTAGTGAGCGGGGTAGTCCTGCGGGGGGAGGCAGGCCGGGTGCTGCTCGCTGGCACGAGGGGCGGCGGGGCGCTCAGCGCCGCGGTCGGAGGGTTCCTGTTGAGAATGCCGTTGTGCATGGCAGTGGATGGACTCAGTCTGGGGTAATGCATCCCGCTCAAATGAGGCATGAAGGATGGCACGTGTGCCAGGTGACTTTCGATAGGGGACGAGTGCAAGTGGTGCATTCTGGCACGCTCAAGTTCCTCCCGTAAGTGCAAGCGCTCCCTTTCCTCCACTTGCCGCAACCGCTCCTGCTCTCGGCGCGCTTCCAGAAGGTTCTCGTGGTTGTAGTCGTGAGGCTCCCTGTCTCTGTAAGAACGCTCGTGGTCATAAAACCCAGAGGTGGTGGGGAACCTGTGGATGGGATCCGTCCGGAGCTGGAAGTCCATCCGACGGTGCAGGTCCAAGCTCCGGTGGTAGGCATCTCGCAACGGGTCCCTCATCGGGTCCCAGGAAAACCCGGGGTGCGGCAGCCTCTCTCTTCCTGATAGAGGATTCATGCCGATGAGCGGGGTCATCATCCTGCTGCGGTCCAGCACGTTCATGTTGTTCATCTGGTGCACGCTGCCCATGGAGATGGGCATGGAGGCGGCCATGGAGGGAGGCAATGATAATCCGTGCAAAGTAGGGGGCGGGGGATGCTCCACCGATCGGGAGTGCTGTGAAGGCTCAGAGCCCACCACCAGCACGTCGCTGTCTTCCTTCCTCTCCTCTTTGACCTTGATGTCATTCTTAATCTTCTGCAGGTCACTGGGAAGCTCCGTCTTTCTCTCCATGTCCTTGCTCATTAGATTGGTAAGCTTCAAGCTCTCACTTAGTGCAGGTTTGCTGTATGGGGATACAGACTGGATTACTGGCTTTGTGTTGTCCTCAGAGGGTCTCTTATCATGGCTTGGAGTTTCCTTCACTGGGGAACGGCTCTCTTTAATCTTGTGTTCTGCTATGGGCGGCTCTCTCAGCCGGTCAGGGTGCTCTCGCTCAGGCTCTTTGGACCTTTCCCTTTCAGCAAGGCTCACCTGCCTGATGGGATCGCTGGAGGTTTGGCTGTTGCTGCGGATGAGATTGCTGATCTGATGCGTCACTGGAGCTGATGCCGGTGAGGATCTGTTTGAATGTCTGTTTTTATCCATGAGGTCTCTGTAAAAGAAGTGCAGATACGTCCTTGGGTTTGTGCAAACAAAGATACACGTGATGCTGGACACGCGCAGTGCTGTGCCTAGCTGCACCGTTTTAGATTGCTCAGAAAATGACCTGAAAAGCTCTGCTAGCATCAGCCACAGCTGTGGCATCCCCTGCGGGGGACGAACTACCTGCCTTAACGCAGCTCACCAGGCTAGTTCACTGTCCACTAAGAAATGAAAAAGTACGGATGGTTTATTGCTTTTTAAAGAAGGTGGTTATTGTGTGTGCACATCTCCTGCTGCCAGACGAACATTTCCTTGGCTACAACTCTCTTTACTGCGTGGATCCTTTCCTAGAGCATGGATGTAGGCACACAAAACAGAACTGTTTTGGAAACCTATGGAAAAGTACGTGGGTGCTTCATGAGACAGCCTCAACAACTAGAAGCAGCTATGAGATGATGATTATTTTTCTGTGGAGCTGCAGTGAACTGTGTGCTGTTGGCATTCTGTCAATTCAGCCAAGTGCTTAAGGAAAACATCCCTGCACAGGCCAAGAAAAGGAATGACGGCCTGCAATGAGGAGCAAGGGGTTCAAGGATAACCTCCACTGTGTAGAAGAAGCAGTGTGAACGGGATTTATATTTCTGCCTCTGAGCAAGCCAAACAGTTGCACTTATTCCCATGTCTTTAAGTGAATAAATAAGGCCACCTTTTAGAAGCGCTTTGCTCTGAATGACAGATACTTTAAATGCAGAGTATCATGGTGGGATTGAGAGAAGAGTGTTATGCTGGAAGGGCTCAGTGATGCCTTCCTTTTGTGCCTTGAGTTTGTGTTTGAGAGCCATAAGGCCAGAGTGCTGAGAACTGGAGGTGTTTAGGGGAGTTCAGTATTTATTCTTTATGATTACAGTTGCTAACCTGGATTTCTCTCTCTGTGGTAGTCCTGATTGCTGGCCAGGGATATAGGTTATTAAAACCATGTCCAAACATCGATGCTGGGGACAGCTTAGGCTGAATTAATAGAAACGTAATAGAGATGTTAACCCCTGTGTGAACACTCTTGAGAGTGAAGTAACCTTGGTTTAGAAATGATTTATGCTAAAGCCAACAAGGGAGCTTCCTATCTGAATGACTATTCATACAAGGGTGTCAGACAGTTTAACACTGAAAGCAAGATGATTCTCAGCCTATTGCTTCTATGTAATCTTGTTCACAGGCACTGCCTGAAGAGCTCATTAAAAGCACTCCAGGCAAACTGCAAAACCCTGATCAGCAGTCAAATGCATCTAAGGTTTGCAGGCTTCTACTGCCCAAAAGAAATAGGCTGTTGGAGACAGCCAGGGTCTGGAATATAAAGAACTTCAAAATCAAGATGTAAAGCTTCAGAACCATAAAGCTGGAAGCTAACAACGTACCTATAGCTCAGGTGATACACTTCTGTCATCGTTACTAAGGGTTTGCCTACAGTGTAATTTTTTAAAATCACTTTTACTAATGAATTCATGCATGCTGCTCCAGATACAGACATTTGCATTTTTATCTCATTAACGTCCAGCTAACACTTGAGTTTATCAGTTTACCTTCATCAAGAGCTATGACTGTCTACAAAGGACCCATCACAATACCACTTCCACCGTTTCAGAATCTGTGGCACTGCTAAAGGAGGCTGCTAAAAACGGTCAAGCACCCCCAAAAGCTGCACTGACATGCTCGCTTTCCCAACCTGGTGCTTTTTAGTAACCCGCTAGCAGGGAAGGAAAGACAAGCCTACTGTATTTCCACAGAGGACAGAACCTAAAAGGCAGGCGTTTCTTTTGTGCCACTAGTACTTACACTTATCTGGGGGACACGGCTATCAGCTGCTTCAGAGACAATCAGTGTTTTGCTCTGAAGGTGATTTTACAATGGGAACTGGCAGTGAAGGAAAAATGAGAAGAAATACAGAGGAAAAAGAGAACCGGAAGAATAAACAGCTCAAAAGCACACGCTGCTCACCTCTCTTTGTCTCTGTCGTCTTTACTCAGAGAAAGATCCCTCTTCTCGGGCTCCCGCTCCCTGTCTCTGTCATGGTTTGTCACCGAGGAGCTTCGCTCGGAGTCGCTCGGCTTGGGCCACTGCGGAGGTGTTGGGAAGGATGGCGGGGTGCGATGGAGTCTGTTCCACGGCTCATGGGGATTACTGAAATTCTGCAGGTTTGGGCCGTCTTTGTGAGTAAAAATGTTGTTGTGAGCTAGAATAACGGCGGGGGAGGAGGAAGGGTTAAAGATAATTCAAACCGAATCATTGCAGATGCATTTTGCACAAGACAAAGTAAAACCAGAGCTGTCCTTTCAAGACTTCTTAACGTGGAGCTCATGGCGAGGGAGAGCTGCTAACAGGGCGTCAGAGATTCCTCTGGCGCTGGCCAAAGACCCACCAGCTCTTTTAAGGACACCGGTGGAGGAAGCTTTAGCTGTGTACATCCAAATAACTCAGAGATGGCTTACAAAAGTGCACAGCTCCTTTTCTGCCCCCCACCCCTGCAAAGGTTCCAGCACAAAAGCAAAACTCTTCCTCAGCTTCCCTCACTGGCAAAACCGTTAATTTCTGGGTAGTTACAAGCAATCAGCCGCCTGCAGCTGGGTAGTCAAGGAGTTTTTGTTAAAGAAACCAGACTATTTGGTGGTACGTATGTATGTGTACAGAAACAGAGCTTGGCTGTAGGGTTTTTTAGAACAGTCACACGATTTTCCTCCACCAGTCTCGAACTGATTCCTGTCGCACCATGAGATGCATAAGCATGCTCTCTCATGTGTGGCTCCCGAGCATGTCTTGCCTACAGGTAACATGCTTTTGATGTGCAATCATTTTATACAGGTAATTCAAACTCCAGATATTGGTTACAGAGGAAGTCTACACTCTGAATTAGGGGAAGCATCAGTAGCCGCCCCCCGTCCATCTCCACTGTTTGAAGGGTGTTATCTTAGATGCACACGGTGTGCCAGAGCTCAGCGGGTCAAGCAGCTCCAGCACCCCTAGGAACACACAAGGCAACAGCCTTCAGCAGTGAGGAGACACAGGGCACAGCTACTGATGTCTGTGACACGCAGAAAAGCTCCCACCGCAGAGACCTGGAAATCTTAGGTGCAGTGTTTTCAGATAGCAGAATGGAGGTTAGGAAATAAACTTCTTTAAAAACTACCACCAGCTGCTGTAAATATTAGCATGTGGCTTTTCTGGAAGGGATGTTTGTCTGCAGTAACCCAGCCAGTACTTACTCAGAGCATGACTGCCTAATCCTCCAAAGGCATTGCTGCCTAAGTTCCCAAGGCCGCTGAAGGTGCTTGACCTGCTAAATGGATCTGGAAAGGCAAACAGGGATTTAGCAGGCATTTAGCCAAGAATGTTGGAGAATGAAATGCACCCCTCCCCTTCTTAACGGTCTGAATCCAAGAAGGATTAGGCCAGACTTTAAGCTGATCCTTCTCATCGCAAGGTTCTTTGCACAGAAAATTCCCAGCATGTTAAAATGGAGAAGGGATTCAGTGCTCACCCTGCAAACAGGTGCTGCAATAAACTTTTGTATGCCAGTCAGAGGGGAGCGAGAAATTAAGTTCTATAGCTGCAATTAAGGTGGCTGTTGCTAAATTGTTAACTCCCCTTCCCTGTCAGCAGTAATACCAGAAGCACTGTAATTGCTTTGAAAGAACGTAAGCAGACTCCTAGGTCAGCAAAATGAGGGGGATGCAGTGTCTCACTGTTATTTCTCTGTACAACCTTTTGCCCTCTGTATTGGTGCACAGAAACAGTCCTAACTGCTATGGACATCCATCCATACACCAACTAAACATGTGGGTCTGTTCGTGCCCAAATCCTCTCCCATAACAGATTTCTTGATTATAGTGGTGGAAATGATAGCATGGCCTTATCCTTACTAACACTTGTTCTTTCGAAAGTCCTGCCTTTTACTTCACTTGAGGCACCCATCACCAAGGGGTTCCTCTCCAAGTGCCCAACTCAGGTTTACACCCTCCAAGGACAGCTGCAGGCTACGATCTCACTGCTCTCCTCCTGTTCATCTCGAAACAACTCCTGCCCACTGACTGTCTGTCTTTTTACAGTGTCTAACTTGCCATGTCACAGGAGATGAAGTGCTTCCCAATTCCTCATGGACATCCTTATATTTACCATGCACAGGCAAACAGCCCAAACAGCTTGGAGTTTTACACCAACAGCTATTCACTTATTTACTTATTTTGAAATAGCTGTTCTTGCCCCTCCCCCTTATATTTTTTGTAGTTGGTGACTGCAGGGATACAGCTGTTTTTGACAGGATGTTCAGGAATTGTAAATGTGGGCATTTGCAACAGAAAGAAGTGTACTGGGTCATGTGGCATGCTACATTTACTGATTGGGTGAGTGTTACTACAACATTAATCAACAGAGCTTGATCTTTAATTGGCAACGAGCTGCTTGTGAGCTTTTAAAATGAGGAAATTTGAAAAAATCAAGCTCTACTTACTGCCAATTAGGAAACTGAAAGACTGGCACAATGTGCAGAACAGCTATTTGCCAGGAACTGTTCAGTGAACCTTAATAAAGAACATAGCCAAGAACTTTCATAGGTGAGAGAGGGTATGGGAGGAGCCCATGTCAAACTTGTTTGAGGTACCTCTGAAGTAAAACCTCCTGTTTCCCTGGGCACATTGCAACAACACAGAAGGGCTCCGGAGGTCAGGTTTCAGCTTGTGTGCAG
This sequence comes from Lagopus leucura, assembly GCF_019238085.1. NCBI lineage: Eukaryota > Metazoa > Chordata > Aves > Galliformes > Phasianidae > Lagopus > Lagopus leucura. The sequence goes on along the minus strand of NW_024962260.1, from coordinate 8,231,469 downwards.
TGCTACGCGCTCCCCTCTCACAGGAGGGGGTCTGCTAATCCCACTCCTCTCCTCTGGAGATGAGAGAGGGTGGCTGGGCAGGAGGACTTCCGAGTGAGCTCCTCATCCCTAAGACAGTTCTGTCCTCTCCCTCTGCTACTGCTACAGTGCCTCAGGCAGAGCCGTGCTGAGAGCCAGGGTCAGAAGTGTAAAGGTGAAGGCAGGGTTTACTTACACTTACCTGCCAAGTGGTTAGTAGGCAGGAAACTGCTATGATGAGGTGAAGGACCAAAGGGGGTGGTGGCTGGATGCGTTGCACCTGTGAGAACAAGGTCCCTTTTTAGTTCAGTGGCAGGTGACACAGACCCTGCCCATCAAACTCAAGCTTTCACATCTGTCTCTGCAACCACAGCCTCTCCCATGGTATTTCTTCCTCTCCTAGCCCACGGCCATAGTACCACAATGCCCTCTGGGGAAGGAGCAGCACAACTCAGCACAGTACTTTACATTAGGTTGAGGAAAGGTGAAAGAAGAGGCTGCAATGAGCTAGTCTGTCCCGCATTCCCAGGTGAACCAAGCTCATGCTCAGGTGGGTTCAAAAGGGAAAACCAGAGCAGATAAAAGATTTGCTACTGGTGCAGGCAGACACACACTGAGCCCAACAGGTTTGCAACTGTATCTCGTGAAAGCACTGTCCCCTGGCACAGGGATACGCAGGCTTTGGAGGAAGACAGATTCCCATATATACTGGAAATCAGTGTGTGTCTGGGAATCTCCTGGGCTTGACTTGAGCCCCTTGAGATCAGCACAGAACATTTTCAGGATGCACCTAACATCTAAAATTTGAATATTTGTCTTTCAAACGTATGCACAAAAATCCTCTGCAAAAATTTGGGCCATGATGTCCATTCAGTGCCTCCTCTGCCTGTACTTCTGCCTCAGCAAATAAGGCAGGATTATCAACTACCACAGCGTGCTGTTGCTGCCTGGATGTAACAACCTGTGCCTCCCCTGCAGAAAGCAAAAGTTGCCATACTGTCTCATCTTGTTAGAAACTCGTCATTCCGTACAATGACAGAAGCAGCACTTTCCTGAGGACAGGACTTTATGGAGGTGCTGGTCAATCCAGGACCTGGTTTTCCTTGGTGCCAGAGCTCGAAGTGCTGTAAAACGCACTTGTGTTCAGATATCAGCAGTCTATAAAGCCTGAGAGGGAGACAGTGCTTCCCATCCCTCACCAGCTTGGGCACCACAAACCTAAGCAGCCAGAAAATTAGTTGAGGAAACTTAAGAGAGACCACGGGTATGAGACCTGAAGTTATCTATAAACATTCTGACTGCTCCAATGCCTCAAGACAGATGGAGACTGCCATCTTCCTAATCCTTTAAGATTTCAGAAGGTGTATAATGGATGGGAGATTTCTTCAAAGGAGACGGCTTACAAACTCAACTACACGGGCTGATAATAAAAAATCCTCTGGAGGAAGCCGGTAGCAGCATTGCAGGCTGTCAGGTAGTTATTAAATATAGCGTCTGCCAGGCAGCCGCACATCCGTCCTGAGGACAGGTGGCCCTAAGATAACTTATGGCTCCCACAGTAACGAGGCAATGCAGCAGAAGCCATGACTCACGTCGGCGACACGCTTGTTCGATAAGGTGAAAAGAATGCCTCAGATATTGCGGAGCAGAAGATTTATTCATCTCTATATTACTGCTGCAATGTTTGCTCACCTCGATAGCACTCTTTGCCTGGAGTTAATGTGATGGCTGTTGTGATTAATACACTCGTGGACAAGCTGCTGTAAGGTTGTTTTTCTCCAATAGAAGTTTTTTATTAATTTGCCATCTTTAATATATCTATTTCACACTCTTCCACTCTTGCTTTTATGAATGGAGAAGCGAGCCACGCTTGCATCTTTGTAAGAGAAAAAGCTCAAGACACCAATTAGATTGGTGCTTTGATTCAACAGACTGTTTCAGCCCGGTAGGGTGGGGTAGACTCTGTCCAAGACAGCATTCAGCAGTAAAACCATACAGGAGGCACGATTCTTGTAATGACAACACTGGACAGAATGAGCCAGTGGTAAGGAAACAGCTGCCACAGGAGAACAGGTGGAGGGTTGTAAATCAGCTGTGCTCATGCATCCCAGCAGATGCAGTAAGTATCTCAGCTCCATACTATCAAAGTGTCGTTATAAAGACCAAAACACAGGGAAGCGTTCAACAGTATGCAGCTGGAATCAGCAACAACTGTACGCAGCGGAAACCTGCATTCGAGGTTTAAGACTTTTCATCCACAGGTGAGGTCTAAAGGACACTGAACCACTACTGGAGCTCCTGAAGGCCACCTGACACACACTCAGAAGTCATCTCTCACTGAGGCTTCAGCTCCATCCTGCTGTGTTTTGGTCCTGCTCGGGACCGAACTCACGGAACACTTCTAACCTCATTCATCTCAACAGTAATGATTCAATACTGCATCATAAAAGCATTGCACTTGCTGTCAATGAATTACACACATAAGGGGCTGAACTGCACCATGTCAACTGTCAGCCCACTGAGAAGGCTGACTTTAGCATCTCAAACAAAGAAAATCAGCATCTGGCAAATGGGCACCGGCATGAAAAGCACCAGTGACCTCCAAAGAGAAAATGTCAGAGCTGCAGTCTCCTGTGATCAGAAACATCAAGAACAGTACACTGAGGCTTACTGGACTTTTGTAATCGAATTAAGTGTAATTACTTCTACAACATATTGGAAAGCAATTTATCTACATAAACAGTAGTTTCTTCTAAAACATTCAATACTATTTTAAGCCTCAGAGATGGCTGCACTTAGAAATATGTAAGGGAATTCTACATTTACAAAACAACTGCTTAAAAAATACACTTTCTGTGCTATTTTTCAATTCTGTTCTGTTAGTGAAGTCTTTCACTTTACAAAACCTCCAGGTTTCCAGAAAACAAACACAACTAGATGAGTGGATGAGCTAAGAAGAACACAGCAAATATAAGAGCAAGAAAGAAACCTAGGACCATTTCCAATCGTATGCAATGGAAACATTTTCAAGTGTTTTGTCAAAATTGCTTTTTAATATCCCTCCACAGTCTATCAGGGAGGCACATAAGCACACAGACACAACTTCAAGAGCCAAATGCTGCAGCTCAGTGATGCAGAGAACTCGCTCTGCAGGCTGCCAGCTCTGCTCCCACAGCAGGGCTCACAGCCCCATCCCCAGTGCCTCCACATCCCCTGAAGCAATCTCGCCCACTACAATTTTGAAGGCACACGCAGCTGCAGAGATACACTTTAAATGCAGTGGGGTTTTTTGTTTTTTCTTTTTGGAGGGGTGGGGGGGAGGAAGCAACAAATGATGAGCTGCCCTTACCTGTGGTAGAAAACAGAGGCCTGGCAAGGTCCTGTGGATAATGGAAGCCTGGAAACACTCCAGGGGCTGGAGGTCTGCTGAACAGGTCAAGTTTACCGCCTATCTCGAGCTTGTGGGGATCCAGCTGCATTTGCTGCCAAACAATACAAAAACAGTCTCATTATGCATTACCTTTTTTTTTAATGGGAGAAGAAGAAAGGGAGTTGAGGCTTGTAGCTGCTTAGCACTGCCAGGGAGAGTTAGTAAGAGTGACAGCAGCAGCTCTGGTCACGTACCACAGCCGCGCTCTGACAGCATCTATAAGGCCATTTCACTCCACAGCCTCTCAGCTGCCTGCCTCATCCACATGAATAAGGTCTGAAGTGAGCGCTCAGCCCCTCAGCACACACTGGAGCATGCAACACGATACACCGAGCGTGCTGCACCGCGGGAGCAGTCAGCAGTCTCAGCTTGACAAAAAAATATTCTGAGGGCAGAAAGCTGCCGACAGAAGCCCTGGGAGCTGGGTGACGGACTCGTCTGGTTTGCTTTTCCAGTTTGGAAAGAGAGAGATGTTTTTAGACTGTGTCTTTCCTCCAGCCAGCATCACTCAGCATGAAGGTATGGGGAGAGAGATGAAGAAAACTGACTACGAGTCTCACCCAGGGGCTACTTTTACCCTTCCCCTACAGAAGTGAGCGTGGCCAGCCCAAGGAACTGCACCTAAGTCAACAACATGCATGCCTCTTCATAAGTATGCATCTTCAAGATATATTTACTTACTGAGAAAAAAAGACGTAACTCTTAGAAGTACTTATTTGAGCACTTAATATTCTTCATTAATGGGAGAAAACCCTACAGCAGGACCTATAAAAAATGCCACTCTACAGAAGCCATATTAATTCTATTCTGTCTGCCACAGGGAGCTCTGAGCCCACAGCAGCACCCCGGTGTATCTGCATCTTGGTGACTCTCGAGGTTCACAGCCACCCCGTCTTCACTGCAATGCAGAAAGCCCAACAATCTCTAACATGGGAACTGCCAACCTACTCTCCAGGTCCATGTCTGGAAAAACATTCTCCACAGTATCAGTCACTTAATCCTTATTGGGATAATACTCCATATTCCACAGGAGGTAGTTGTACAGAAGGGAAATGACATTAAACATCCACGCTTCGTACAAAGCTGGATTTTGGGCAAAGCAGCCCTCCACCTCTCTTCTCTGTCTCCAAACACTTAAATTTCTCCTGCTCACTTGGTACCCTTCAGCTGAACTCCTTTGCCCTCAGGTAAACTATACAGTTGCTACAACAAATGTTAGAAGGTCTGAATGTGTTAGTTAATCAATACAGGCTAGCTTCTGCCTCATCTGTCACTACAACGTAACATGTAAGACTTGGCTTTGTTCCACAAGCTGTCTGAATTACCTTTATCTTTTGCTGGTGATGGTAGATCTGCCAGGCGATCTGTACATGAACTGCACACCACTTCCCGGGTTTCTGCAATGGAAAACGCAAGAATTTAGATTAATTTATACGTTAGCAATCTACATCAGATAGAAAGTTTCATTTCCCTTTCTGTCTAGCAGCTAAGCAATGAGAAAGGCTGATGACTAAAATGGCACAACAGATGATAGACATTTTCTGTACTGCAGCTGATGATGTTTAAATTAAGAAGGAAAGAAACAGGAAGAATGTGGGATGTGGGAAGTCTTCCTCATCTCATGGAGATCTGAGATCTCTCACTCTCGGCCCTTATTCTCATACCTGTGCTCTCTCCTTCATAAACTCAAATAAATGGCTGCAAAGAACACTACAACATGTTGAAGAGAAAGGAGCTGATGCCTAACCATCCTGTTTCTGGAAAGAGCCCTGTCCATTCATCCATGCTGCACCGTGTCTGCAAGCTAACTCATGTGTGGTCATCAGGAGTGCTTACATTTGGAGAGGAAAAGTGTATGGACAAAGATTGAGCAGGGATGACCAGTGCCACAGCTGAACGAGTTACCATTTGTCAGCTGATCTGCAGTACCCACTACAGAGTGTTTTTGTGAAACATGAGAATCCCAGACAAAACACGGTGTCCTAAGCCACCATGAATGTGATCATTTGTGAATGTCTGCCCACGCTTGCAGTCCTTTATTTCTGTGACCCTTATTTCACACTGTGAACTATTAATGTACAAAAATGGATGCAAAACATGGATGGGATTCAACCTGTAAGTTATTAATCAGAAGTAGCTGAGAGCCATCAATGACATTTTGTTTTAAATAAAGGATGAGCTTGAATTTTTCTACTGGACATGTTAAATGTCAAAAACACATGCACGTAATATACATAAAATCCCCCACAAACCTTACTTACTCTTACTGGTGGCCTGTAAGGGTCTGACACCTATGGAAAAAGCAGAAAGAAAACAATCAGTCATTCTAAAACTAGCAAGTATACAGAAAGGTGGGGAACTTCCTCCGAATAAGTAGAAGCATTCAGAAAGCAATGTTCCAGAGAAGTCCCCTGTGACAAGGGAAAACTAAAAGGCTTAAAGCAGGCTTAAAATTTCTCTTTCATTCCTTGCAGCAGACTCAACAGAATTTTATGATAAACAGTGCAGCTTCATACCAGTAAATGAACAGTGCTCATGCTTTTCTGAACCTTATAATTGCTCTGAAACGGAGTGCATGAAACTACTCTCCAAGTGATGCTTTGGGGAAAGTCCTTGAAGAAGTTTCCTGCCTCATTTCCCTCTGACTTTGTTTAAAAAAGTCAATACATCTCTTTGCATTCATGACTGGTGGAGGCTACAGTTGTCTCATCAATAAAAGAAAATTCAGTCTGGACTGCACTTTCAGACCCTTGAAAGGCTAATTTAGTTGTCAGCTGCTCTCTCTCTCTTTTTCTTTTAACGAGCAATCACTCCGTTTACTGTAAATCCAGAGAAGCCCAAAGGAAGGTGACATAGTGCTGCCTACCCCTGGAGTCTTCTGCAGCAGCGTATGGTGGACTGTGCCTGGTCTACCTGCCACGTCGATAGGGTTTGAAGTCTGAAAGACAAGAACAGAGAGTGAATAAAAGTGTGTCATATCACCAGCTCATTTAACATCTCTATTAGATGTTAACAGCATGTTTTATTCCACGTTTGTACTGTGCTTCCAACACGCATATCGCTACATTAGTGCTAAATGTTATCTCTTACTGACAGCCAACAGCATTTAATCACTGTGTCATCAATTATTTAGCAGCAGAATTATGGCAGCACCCCTAAGCCCCCTTGAAATACCAACCCTACTGTGCTAGGCAGTATGCAAGTGGATGGGAAGAGACAGTCCCTGCCCCCAGAAGCTTATTCTTTAGACAAAACAGGCAGCCAACAGGAGAGGAAACAAGAGAGGTGGATTGATTCCCTCAGTGTTTCAGGCAGCAGCCAGTACCACAGTCAGGAACAGAACAATTCAAGCATTCTAGTCCTGCATTCCACCTATTGGGCCATGGCCTCTTTCCATCCAGGGCGACAGGATACAATGGTTACAAAGGCAACAGCCCATCTATTTGCTTTGACAAGGCAAAATGAGAAACCTTAGAAGGTGCTTGTGGGTCTTTTATAGCTTTGCATTGTTTATCCCATTATTTTCCAGCAAGAATTAAACACTTCATTGAATGAATCCCTGTTCCTCCTCCTCCTCCGGCTCCCACCTGTTGCCCTGTCCTAGTCGGTCCCCCAGAACTCATTGCCTTCTCTGGAATTCATCCATCTCCCACTCCCAGCTCAGCTGCACCTGGTGCCTCCACACAGCTGAGTGCAAAGGGGTTAAACCTCATTCCCTGAGCAATTGTTTGACTCACATTATAGGTCAAATTATGGTAGATTTCAACCGCACAAGGAGCAACTAAAATTATGGGTGTGGATGGTTTTCATTTATCTAGGGCTACGTAACTTCCAGATTCATTAAAAATAGAATTCTTGTGTGTGTGGAGGTAAGTCATCAAGCTCCCCAGGCAGAGCTGAGCTCCCGGGGCCAGTCTGACAGCTGAGGTATATGTAAGGTGGCAAATAAGTTACAGCTATCATACAGGCAAGAGCTTTAAGATCACAACACGTTAATAGCATGGTGTCATCCTGTCCCTTTGTCCCCTGGAGAAAGATGCGAAAGCTTCCTCCAGCAAAGCACACTGAATACTTCTGACCTTTTCAAGTTCTTAGCTTGTGAGAAATGCCTTTGGGAAACTCACTGAGAAGTTTACCGTCAGCCTGGATTTATGTGCAGTGGATTTACACACACAGCTGTAGGCAACTGACATGGGAAGGGGAAAAACAAAACCAAGACCTCTGCTCTGGAAACCAAGAAGTGCAGGATTCAGCATGCCAAAACCAAGCCATCAGCTCTGTAGTGGTTAAGAAGGCTTTGGTCAAACAGCTTAGGAGGGAGAGCACGGAAAAATGATGCAGTAACAATGGAACAGACTTAGTGGCTTTGCTGAGCAGTTCAACTCTGTCTCCTCTACAAAACTGGAAAACAACATGCCAAAGCGGCAGATCCATTTCTCAACTTTTTTTTTTTTTGAGATGTTAGACTGCAAGCAAATACAGCACTGTCCAGAGATCAAGTGCTGTTAGTGAGTAACCATCGCACCAGAGTGTGACCCTGAGCTGTTTAAACTCAGACGACCAAAATTCTTTTTATCTGTCATTAACATGAATTAAATCTGCATATAATATGGCTCTGTTTAAACATGTCAAGGGTCTGTGCCCGCTTTTTCCTTCTTGCCATGCAATTGCTTCTCTGTGATCTACTGGCATTTTACAGTAAGATGGTATCTATAAAACTGCAGTGAAGGTGGAAGCCAGAAGAGCATGCTGTCTGTGCAGCAGAAGCTCCTCATTAACAGCAGCCTTATGGCAAAACTCAACTCTCTTTTCATGCGAGAAAAAAACTGTCATTTCCACATAATTTGTGCAGCTTTGCTTGGGAAATAAAGTTCAGATCTCAACAACTTGGGGTCCAGAGGGAACTACTGGCTTCCATGCAAGAACAACAACAGTCTCGCCCAGGGATACCTACGTCCTTTCCCTCTTGCTCCCTCTGCTTAGATGCAACTGCTACTCTCCCAGCTCTGCAGTCATTACGTACAGCACTGCTGTCGAACAAAGTCATCTTAGAGGCTCTGCTATTTGCAATTTATCCAGGAAAAAAAAATAATTTAAAAGATTAGGTGGGCACTGAGAAAATATTTGAGGTTCTAACAATAAAATGAAATTAATTGGGAAGGCTGCAAGAGACCTTACTTGCAGAGGTTGGTTACTGACCTCCACTGACATCAGTGAGAAAAGCACACTGCACAGTCCTACCTGGCTATAGAAATGACCTTCCAAATGCTATCAGAACAGCACTGGCTACAGTGCTAGTCCTTAAAACTCTTCTAAGACAGCGGCAGAGCTCTATGGAGATGCAGTTCAAGGTAAGAAATCTCTAAAATCACAGCATGCGAGGAAGATAAACGCATGGCACCTTAAAAATGGTAGATGCTCTATTTTCAAACCAACGCTGTATTCACATTTCTTGGCTGGAGGGATTCAACACTTCAGATAATAAAAAGACCAAGTATGGGAGAAAAAAAAACAGTGCACACCACAGAATTCACTGAAAATGGTGGTTATCATGGCAATACCTCAAAATGCCAGTCAGTGCCAGCTGCAATGACATGTTACATGTGCACTGCACCTTTCAAACATTATCAGCAAGAAGGTTGCAGGCATTAATCGACCCTTACAAAGCTACTAAAAGATAACGTTATGGATGAGGAAGCTGAGGAACAGAAGATTCAAGCAACTTGCCCAAGGTCAGAACAGCACTGGAGCTGGGAATAAAAATTCAGATCCTTCACACTGCTCTACCCATTTCTAGCTGTCTCTTCCTATTGTTCTCACACTTGTACAGTCAATTTTTCCTTCTTTCTGGGAATAAACACAGCCCATCTTTTGCAATCTCAGTCTGCTAAATTTATAAAATGATTTGAGACTCATCGGTCTAGTATTAGCTGTAAATACGTCAATCAAATAATGCATCTGCCTGCATTCTTCTCCTCCAGGTTGAGCAGACCTCCCAAGTGAACCACTCATCCTTTTCCAAGGAACAATCTGTAGAGCCAAGAGAAAACTTCTGCTCAAGCGCTGGCTGCTTTGTGTACAGGACGCTCATTGACCTGTGGGGTGAGCGCTTCCAGCCCCGTGTTGCACTCCTGCTACTTCAGTCATGTGCTACAAAATCACCAGGGACACGACTCTGAATACAGTTTCTCTCCCAGCAAAAGAACAAAGCCTTCAAAGAAGAAGTCTGTACCTTCGGTTGAAATGCTCCCTGAAGTGACCCAAAGGGACCTGAATGTGGAAGCATGGGTGGCATTCCAGGCATTGCTGGAGGATAGGTTGGAAAGAACTACAAAAGAAAAAGAGATGCTTATGTCACAGGACAACTTGAACAGCAGTGGAGGTAGGTGCCAGGCCTGGCACGTACAAAAATAGTAAAGTGTCGAACAAGTGCCACAGTGAATATACAAACTAAATTTGCTTTCAGAATTTTTAAGAGCAAAGCCAAAACTTGGAAAATGTGATCATCTGATGAGTTTTCTCAATAGTGCTGAACGTGTCTGCCTTTAAAATTTGAGGAACTATCGCAGGAAGCACAGAGCATTCACCATTCTTGGAGGAACTGGAGTAATTTGGCTTCTATGTTCATTTTTGGTTAACTTTGTGGTTTTCTGGAGTAGAAAACAAATTGATCCTGTTTGGAAATACGATCTGCTTTCATTTTCAAAGCAAAAAAGAACCACAAGATGCTCTACTGCACACTAACCACAGGCAACATGCACACTGCCTTGAGGTTGTGTGGGCTGGGGTAAGTTTTGCTTAGGTCTCTCCTGAGCACGTACAGCAGCTTTTAAAGTCCTAAAACGTAACAGTTTTGTGCTTTGGAGCAGTGGGGAGCACCGGGAAGAAACCACCAGTCTGACTTACTCCTGTGACCTGAGCAAAATCTTGTGAAAGAGCCATGCACAACGGGCTGCTGCACTGTGAGAAGCACCAGCTGCAAAGACACTGCAATGACCACCGATTCAGCAACCCCTGCGCATTCCCTGCCACACCAGGCACAGCAATACAGAGCCGCAGCAGCAAAAATGCAGTAGACAAAGATCAAAAAAAACAACGAAAACTCAAAGAAAACTGTGTACCTTAAAAAATAAACCGAGACGGACAAAGAGCTTAGAATGAATGAATCAAAACACTACTGATCAACCAAAACAAGCAGAAGAGCAAGCAGAACCGTTAACAAAGACACCACCTAGAAACGTAAGCACTCACGTTGGAATGTCGAAAGTAAGGGTTGTCTAATTTGGGAGCGTACTTGTCAAACTGGAAAGGAAAAACAGAAAGGAAAACAGGTGAGTTTGTTTTCGGCAGTAGTGGACACATCAGGATTTCAACACAGACAAATCATCACGGCCCATCTGAACAACACTTAACAGAGCAGAACGGACTGATTATTGCATAGTCGCTCATCAGGGAGCCGACTGATTTCCCAGAGCTAACGGGGATGGAAAGGCACTGCCCCCATTGTGCACTGGGTGCCGCCAAGTCCCCATGTGGAATCCAGCCAGGAGGCACCAGGTGTTGTGTTCCCTCTCTCTGAAGAGAACAGCCTTGGTATCTGCACCCCAGCGAAAGACAGGGGGAGTTCTGCTCCAGATCCTATCCCTGGAGCACTGCACCACGCCACCGACTCGATGGAGAGGAATGGGTTCCATTAGACCATAATCTCTACCACAGGGCAACTGATATCTGCTGTCTGTTTTCTGCAATTCTCCAAGCATCAAAGTTGTTTGGAAACAATTTCAGAATTGGAAAAGGGTTTAATGGCTTTAGATGCACAAATATCTTTTTTCTCCCTCCTCTGTAAAAGAGAGAGCTCCCCGGAGAAAGGCTGATTGTTAACCTCTGCCTTTCCAGCATGGGGCTTTAACAGCTCCACGTGTGCAGTCTGTGCCCCGTATTTATTTTTATGACCATTAGTCCTGTACCACCTTGGAAGCAAAAGCAAAGCATATACACATCACACTTCAGAACAATATGTACATTCCGCTGGGGAGGAGGGAGCGGGGAAGGAGGCAGGGAAAGGAGCTGTAGGACCCCATGGAAAGCTGCTTATTTTACAAGTCAGCTGCTGTTTCACACTCCTCTACGTGCAGGAGAGTAGACTCGTAATTTCATTAATTACAGTTATTACTGGAGTCATGTCCCCTCCAGAGTAAATACCAAAAATTACCAAACACATGCAGCTGTAAATTTCAACACTCTTCTCTGGTGTTGGGATTAGCAGAGCTGATCTAGTGCAATATAAGAAGATGTGAGTGAAATATAACAAAAGAGCTTTGCAAGCTGTTTTTGCTATGAAGGCTGACATCAGTGGGACATGGGTGGGAGGGCAGTGAGCTGTGGCAGGATCAGCTTTCAGCATTCTTAAATAACACAGGAGATTTCTGAGAAAAGTTCTGAGATTGTTTGACACAGATCAAGAAAACGGGAGAAGGTGTTTACACACGAGTAGACTGAGCAAACACCTGGGGCTGCTTTCTGAGTGGAGGATATTACTTTAATTGTCTTGCTGCTAAGCAGATTACAACCCAAGAATGTCATCAGGCAATCAACAGTGGGAAAGAAAAGTGAGAAACATTATGTTCAGTTCATGGTAGTTCTTCCCAAATGCTGCTTTTGCTGTTAGTCCTCATTTTTGCTTGCCTTAGCAGATGATGGCTGCTTCCACCTTTTAGACACAGTGTGAAACTGAGAGGGAAAAAAGCTGAATCTTGTTCTTTCAACCTAACAAAGTAATTGCCAGAAATGGAGGGAGAGTGTGTTTTAAAGCACTGACAAAACCCATTTGTGGTGGATCGCTAACAATTTTATAACAGCTGCAGCAAAGCCTCGTTGTGCCACTTCAGTGGAAAAAGGCTGAGGCTTATTAGGTGGCCAAAGGGATTTCTGCTACAAGAACCAGCCAAGCACCACTTAGCGCTTGTTGAGGTGACCAAATAAAAGTGCCAAAACCGATACAGATTTGGGAATTAGGAGGAAGAGGGACAACACTTGCATCAAACAGAAGAGACGCTGAGCTGCGATGGGCGCGGATGGCATTGCAGCCACAGGGACGTGCCCTGTCATGGCAGCCACCAACTTCGTGGTGTCTTTGTTGGCGTGCTTTGGTGTGGGGGAATGGGGAAGCGAAGTACCCAGAGGGACGGCAGGAAGGGGAGGTGCAGGGGCTCCGGGCTTCTCACGGGCAGCAGCCAGGGGCACCTGGGGCTTGGGATGGGGACCCTGGGGAGTGCTGGGCCCTCTGTGGGGCCTCGCAGGAGGGGCGGGGGCAGCACGCCTGGCTGGAAGGAAGAGGAACTTGTTTCCTTTTGACAAGAGCGGGTTAGGCTTTTTGACCAGAGATGCTCTACTTATCCTCACATTTTGGGCTGGGGTACGCACCATGGGAGGTGCAGAGGGCGGCATGAGCGGCGTCTGGGGCAAGCTGGATGGAAAAGGAGTGAATGTGTGCTGGTGGGTGTGTTGGTGCTGATGCGTGTGTTGGTGCTGGTGAAACTCCGCTCTCAGCAGCGGCACCGGGCCAAGTGAGGCAGCGGCCCGGTCCGAACTCTGAACCAAAAACCGGTTGTTCAGCTCTTGCCTGAGCAGTTCGTGATCTAGAGGAGAGAGAGAGAGAAAAAAAAAAGACACAGAGGCCCGTGGGCCTGTGAGTACCACAAAGATGGAGGAGAAAGAGTCAATATTCACCTGGCATTCCCTGTTTCTGCAGGTCATGCTGTGGTGGTTTTCTACGTGAGGACTCATTGGTGGAGGTAAGAGAGATGCCTGTGACAAAGTACCAATCAGAATCCCCGAATGAGGCTGGCAATACATGATTGGTTGGTTGAATGATATCAACAGGCTGGTATCTAAAGACAAGAGAGAACACCATGAGTCATCACAGCAGAAAACATCATCTCGGGGCTCAGCAAGCAGCCGCCCGCGTCCCCCCCCTGCCCACCCCCGGGCGCTCAGCCCCCACCTCAGCCCTTCCCCTGCGCTCGCTGCCAACGCACCGACCTGTTTCCTGCCAGCTGTCCCCATCCAGGGGCGTACAACCGCACCGGGTGGACGGCAGCCCTATGCATAACTTACAGTTTGACATGCGTGGAGTTAAAGGACAAACCGTTGCGCGGGGCCAGCAGGCAGTGCGGTGCCGATGCGCTCGGCCGGCTGCTTCCCTGCAGGACAACCTCCCCCTGCACATGGCGACCAGGAACCCATCCCCGCTCTCTGAGGCGTTCTTTGCAAATCGTCTTTTTTACTGAGGCCCTACATTCTAAGGAGTAAATTTCCTCAGTTTCTAACAGGCTGTATGCTGCAATGTTTTGTCCTCGCCTACAGGTTTTTCTCCCCGTAGAAAATAAGGAGGAATTGGCAGGAAGAGGAGAAAGGCTGAGCTGGCACAGGAGCTCATGGAAGCTGCAGTGACTGCTGGAACACAGCGCTCCGCCCCACAGCAAGGGGCCAGTGCTCAGTACTGCCCTCTGAAGAACCACTCAACCTGCCCTGACTGTACTCCAGGGTAATGGAAGGTACCAGCCCTTCAGAAATGACTGAGGAGAATAAAAACAAATGTCCGCTTGCCCAGAAATGTCTGTTGGTGTCAATTAAATCCATCTGTGATCTTGCCTAACAGCTTCAGACAGGTGCCAGCCGGCATCCAGCATGCCAGGCGCTCTGTAAGCTGTGCACAACCTGTGCCACGAGCTGTGGGTGATGGGCACCATTCCTGACTGACTTCTTGTGACTGAACTTACATTGACCCTCCTTTCTCATGGTCAGACCCCGTCTGAACGGCAGCACTGGGTATAAAGGGGCAAAAGAATACATGCTTATTATTGCATATTCCACAAGCTCTTCTTTCACTTCAGTATTTTACAGTACCACTAGAAGTATCTAAATCCTTTTCCGAATTGAAATCATTAAGCTCTTCAAAAAGAGGCACTCTGATCTAGGATCTCAAGGTCTCTACTGACACTTGGAAGTGTATATTCCATTGAAAGGCACTGCTGAAAGCATATTTTGGATGCCTAATTCATTTGCTTTTGAGTAATAATGTGCTGCTGAGAGCAGGGACCGTGCATTGCTACATTCCGTATTAATAATATTTACACATGGACAGAAACGGAGAGCAGAATGTGCATATACTTGTGATGCTGAAGACTAAGGCATTGGACCAAATGAGTCTATAATGGGCTCCACTCCAAAAAAGGTGAGAGCACTTAGGGCCAAAACCTACTGTTGTTAGAGAATATAAATATAATTTCATAAGCGTGTTGTGTTTATGCATTTAAATCTGGCACAACTTAAAGAAATGGAATCCTTCTGTTAGCATCAAGATAATCCACTTTCTATTTTTCTTGAGGGAGACATAAAAGCAAGCTGGCAGTTCTAAGTGCTCTGATACTCTGTTTCTTTAAGGAGACTCGAAGGCAGACTGATAGATTTGGCTCCGGCTCACTGTCCTGCCCAATGGTTTTGGCCTCTGCTGGGACAAGAAGAGGCCCACAGATGCTCAGAGAAGCAGCACGGCACTTGGAGGAATGGCTGCTCCAGTTTACAGATGGGACTGCCAAGTAGTAACCCAGCTCCATGAGGCGCTGAGAAACGTAAAGTCAGAACTCAGTTCTTGGGCACGCCAGCGATGCCTTGTCCCATGGGCCTGGCTGTGTAGAACACAGCTAGGAGCACACTCTGGACTGCTCAAACACTACTGTTAAGTGTGCACACATGAGCTGGGCGTGGAAGCAAAGGGTCAACTCTGCTGATGCTGCTAGATACCCTCATTCAGCAGAGGAGAGACAAAGATTGGTGTTTCCTCTGTGTAATACACTAGAGCCACTCTTGAGGCCTCTGAAAGGAGGCCCACGTGATGGCTGCTCCTAAGTTACTTGCATAAGCTATAGATTTCCAGAAGAACAAGTGCCACCAGAAGTGCATTCTTGCTATTCTGAGATCTGAACTTTTACCATCAGTGAATGCAGGAACTCAGTGATTTGCTCCTCTTGCTAAGAGTGACAAATTGACTTTTAAGGAAGAACACTTTTTTCTCCAAAGCAGGGGAAATAAAAAGACAGTAACAGGAGACTTGAAAGCTCCATGCTCTCTTGTAGGCTTTTCTAAGCTGGTGCATTTACTGTGAGCACACATACACTCAAATAGCACAGCAAGGACCATGCTGCAAGTGGTAGTTGGCTCCTACCTCTCTAGGCTACTCAACAACATCACTTGTTTTTAAGAAAGTTTTATGTGAATGACAACAGAAGCTCCTGGATATGCGCCTCTCTGTATTGATTTTATGATGTGCCTGTTTGCAGGCATTTCATACAATGCAGACAAGAGGCATTTCATTGTCTGCAGGTTAGACACTCAGACCTTTCCCTCCACTAACTTAGGCCTCTCCAGCTTCAATTGCAGAAGAAATCCTTTTAGTAGGAACAAGACTGTTACCATTTCCTGGCAAGCTGCTGAATGTGAATAGGTCACTTGATCTTCCACCTCCTGAAGTTAATGGTGAAAACATACTTGCTTTCAGTGACTGCAGTATCGTGCTTTTAGCGAGCACACTGCTATTTCCTTTTGCAACCCTTTCAACATCTCCATCACAGCAGTTCTTTGCCTTAAACAGGGGAAGCAATGAATAGGTCTCCCACAGTGCTGCCAACATCTTCCCAGCCAAGTAGTTGAAATTCTAGATTGTGCCAGGGGCTGTGAAAGCCAGCAGCTTTGGCCTATGTGGTCCTGCTCCTGGCTGTGAACCCACAGCACTCTTACTTTTCACTGTTCTGAGAGCTCACTTTGGACCAACTCACATCTCTCCCTCATTTAAGGAAGCAGTTCTAAATAACGACACATTAGTTAGTTCCTGGAAGGAAAAACAAGGGGATGCAAAACCATCAGAATTTTCAGCAGCAAATCTGCCCTCTCTTTTTTCCTTTAACTGGCTTCATAGGATGCATTTTCCTGCAAAATGCTTGTCCTGTTTAATCCCTGCTGAGTTAGCTGTAGAGTCAAATACCAGATCAAAAGGAGGCCCCAGCAAGTGAAAGTTACAGGGAAGTCTCCTGCTGCCAGGGTCTCTTCCAGGGACAGCTGCAGGCTAATGGATAAGCTATAAAGGGGGCATTTAGGGCAGGTCTGACAATGGAACTGGGGTGGGGTGAACAAAGAAAACATTTTAAAAGGATGCAAAGAGTGCTGAACAGCAGAGGTTGACAGCTGAGCTGTCTGCCTCACACAGAAAGGCCAAGCCTCTATGGACACACAGAGAGCTGGTGCTGCTGCAGGATGCTGCTCCGCTGGCAGGATGCGCTGCTTGTTGCAAGATCAGAGCAGGGCATGAGTGTGGGGGTTTTCCATGTGTTATCCCAAAGGGCTGACTAGAAAAAAGTTCTTTTCTTGAGTCAATTCTAGCAGCAGTCGTTCTCATTAGAGATGGGGGGGAGGGAAGAGAGAACAGCAAACTAAACGGAAATCCTCTGCTGAGTACAAAAACTCAAAAGTGGTGACTGTGGAATACCACGATGGATAACTCATGCCTTGAAAAGGAGATTTTTTAGGGTAAAAAATCATTTTGAAGAGGAAACTAAAGTGCTGTCTCTACAGTCTCTCTACTGGTAAAGCCTGTCCAGGTCTCCTACCTGTTTCATAAGCAGTCTTAACAGTTCCAGCACGCACTGCCCGCAGAGGTGTTTGTGTCACATTATTTAGCTGCCCACCAGCCAGCCCATCTCTCAACACCCTCCTGTGCATGCATGGCAGATCAGCCCTGGAAGAAGAAGGGAACCTACCTGCAGGGTGACCTGGTATCACGAGGCTGTTGGTAGGTAACGCTGGTGGAGGTGGCAGCGTGGGTGGGGTGGCAAACATGGCCGGATGGTGCTGGTGTTGGGTCTGCGATCTGAGAGAGAAGTGCGAGGTAGCAAGATTAGAGATGGAGAGGGGCAGGGCTGGGCCGGAGGAATGGTGCGGAGGAATCTGGGGAGAGAGAGGAAGGTGTTTCGGGATGCTGATGCTCGTTGCACTGCTAGCACTGCTGCTCCGGCTGCAGAGAGAGAGAGACAGGGGCAGAAAGGGAAGAGAGAAACAGAGAGAAAACGTGTTACAATGACACTGAAACAGCACCAGCAATACACAGCCTGAAACAATATAAACACACACACAGCACTGACTTCCCCAGATTTATATTTGGTTGTTGTTTTTTTTTTAATGTCAGTGGAGAGAGCAACAAATACTAGTGAAGCTTTTACTCTCTAGAGCAGCATTTCCTCTGGTGCTCAAGCAGGTTACAACCCTCAAAGCTATTTATGAGATACTGATACTGCTGGATTTTGCACCTTTATTTGGGCTCTGGTCAATGTATCCTCGTGATCGTACAATGCAACTCTTCCATTTCCTTCTTCTGTTACTCTGGGTGTACAGAGCTGCATAGGGTGTGATTTGGGCACCAAGTTTTATCTGCTGTTCTTACTGTGCAGCTATACTCACACAAGCATGCAAACACACACCATGTTAATATATCCTCATAATAAATCAGTATTTTAAATCTTTTTTTCCTATTATTACTCTGCTGCGAGTGATCTGAATTTTGTGGGGTGAAAGGAATTATCACTGCAGTTCTTTACTGTAATTCCCACAATAGCAGTATTTGTTGCAGTTTCACATTTCTGACATCTCTTGAAGACTTTGAAATATTATTAATCATTTATATCAAGGCGGCATTTACAGAGTTCAACAAAAACAAATCCTAAGTATGCGGGATTCAGTGAAATATAAACTTAACAGCAGCTCTGTTATATACTGACCCTTGTGCAGCCAAATACAATGTTTAAAAACAGTTTTTAAATCTTGTATAACTAGTCTAGCTCTGGTCTGGGAGGCAAGGCGTGTTTTCCGTACCAGCCAAAGTGCCATACAGGTTCCACTTGACTGGATAAACTCTCCTCTCTAGAAACTCTTCTTCCTTACCATTTTCATCCTTCTTACTTACAGGATGGAAGCAATTTAAACAGCAAAGCTAAGCCTCCTGCTAGATCTGAGCATGTTGGATTGAAGCAAATTTGTCAGCCTACATGGGAATCCTGTTCTATGGAGCACACTTTCTGATAGGGTTACCCATATCAGAATGTTGGTGAACCAACAAAACAGAGACAAGTGTGAACACCCACCCACTTTAACAGGAGTCTTTCTGAATACGAAATAAGGGAGTGCAAATTCAAAGTGCTTTAAAATCCTAAGGCAAATACTGGCTGGCTCAGACAGGACAGTGCAAAATTCCACTAGAAACCGGACCTAAAAGATCTTAACCCTCAGTTCCGCATGCCTTCCTCCCAGAAAGGGAGAGTTTATCACCATGTTTTACATGCAGCTATCTACCACGGTGGACAACCCAGCCAGTGCAGCTGGAAAATGCAATATCCAAAGCACGGAGCATGCTACCCAGACAGGAAGGGCGCCCTCGGCTCCAGTCCCAGCCATTTCTCTCCCATTTGAAACAAGCTCAATCCCGGCATTAGATCACAGGTCACAGGTCATTAGGTCACAGAGGTGACGCACCCCCTTCTCCTACCTGATATTATTGAGTCCGTTGTGGGCCACCTGGTGATGCACTTGGTAGTTGAGAGGCGGAGGGATGTGACTCGGAGGCTGGGACCGAAGCTCAGGTATCAGCTGAGGCTGCGACTGCGGCCGAGGTTGAGGTTGTGACTGAGGCCGAGGCTGCGGCTGTGGCGTGAGCCTTGGTGGTGCTGGTGCTGAAATCACGGGCTCCTTCTTCAACAGCGGGCTCGCTCTGGCGCTCGACGTGGGCGCTGAGGAAGTAGAAGTCACAACGGCAGCCACTGGCTGGGGGCTGGGGATAGGCAGGGTGAAGGGCACGTCGGTGCTCAGCTCCCGGCTCCGCTCTAGCCCAGACACCTTTGGGACATTGGCTGCTTTCGCTTCTGGCTTGTCATTCAAGGTGGGACCTTACGGAGCAACAAGAAAAAACAAAAGGCACACACTTGAGAGGTCTGCGGTTGTCTCAAGGCAGGGTAGGACACATGTCTGAAAAAAACCAAGACACGTCTCAGCTTGTGGGAGCACCGTGGGAGCAGTGCTGCTGCAGGATGGCTGTGTTCGCGAGCCCGTCCTTTCCTGTCCCTGACTGGTTAGCCAGTACTCCTTGGCATGTGTGCAGAAGACTGAGGTGTCATTAAATGAATCCATACTACAAAGAACATATAGCTTGGTGACTGCTACAGAGTCCCAAGGTTACGTACAGTAGGAGTGTGAACGTGTCTCAAGTTACTGCTACAGGATTTCCTGTTCAATGTCAGATTTAAGGCCAATAATAAACTCACGAACACAAGTCCGATCACAGGGCCCTTCACTTTCCCAGTGGTCTTTCAAGGTAACCTACATTGTGTCGAGGCTCAACCCCAGCCACAAGGCACCATGACCCAAGCACCGACCACCAACGACGAGCCCACCTGGCCTCTGGGGAGGAGGCTTCTCTGGGTATGTGTGCGTAGCAAGGGATGGGACAGCTTTGCTGCGAAGCTGTTACACTGCTGTTCCTTGGCCACACACTTGTATGGAAGAATAGATCAGAGAAGGGTGGAAAAATTCAGCCAGAACTGCAGTAAGCACGGGTAGCCTCAGACATGTAGTCCAACTTGTCCTCGCCACTGCACATATCTGTACACCAAAGCTATATGCAATGCTGTGACCTTGCTGAATGCACCTGCGGTGGGAATTCCAATTGGTATTACTGGTTCTATAATGACAAGTATTTTCTTTTCTCCAAATTAAACTAGAAATGCAGTGGAACAGATTAAAAGGATGGAAGGGAAATGGGAAAAGGGAGGAAAGAACAGAAATTTCAGACTGAACAGTATTCAAACGGCCAAAGAGAACCAAAAGGACCAACATGAATGAGATTCAGCTCCCACAGGAGTCCTTTTCAATAGAATCTGTTTGTCCTTGAGGGCACACATAGACACAATCACAAGGAAAGCTTACAGAATGAGAGTAATTTGTGTGTTTCACCTGCCTGGACAGGCAGGGCGCACGCTGTCATTACCCACCAGAAGGTGTTGGGCTGTCTGCATTTAACTGGCTTGCAGACACCCATGAGATGCTACCTACGTTCCTTAACACGCTCCCAACACCCTCGCCAACAAATTCCACCTTTGAAATGTTCCTGTCTCATCAAAGGCCGGAGCCAGTTCCTGTTGTAGGAGGTGTGGAAATAGCACAGCACACACGGGGAGCTAATTCTGGCAGCACACACGGTGTGCTATGCAGCCTGCTTGGAGCAGGACTGTGCTGCCACGGCTTTGGCCCCTTTGGTGCTGCCATCAGACAAAGGGACAGTTTGTGCATCACAGGTACTCTGTTTTATTTAGGGAAATTGCTTTTAAAATCAAATACTCTCTGCTCTCATTTGCCAATATTTCTAGTAATGCCACCTCCGTTTGTCATTTTTCCTCAGATTTTATTATTGACAACTGAAAAACTGTCATTGCCTAATTAAGCCATGGGTCCATGTGCTGCATTTCAGAGCGGGTGTACTCACAGCTGCAGATCCCACTGTTTTTCAGGAGCTACACATTAAAAGCAATTGGGTTTCATCTCTGACCATAGGTTTCCTGAGAGCCTATTAGATCTTTGCAGCCGGTAGTCCTCCTCCTACAGAGTTAAACTTCATATCCTGTAATTATAGGCAATGCAAACTAATGGTGTATATTCAAAACACAGTGGCACCACAAAAGTTAGCTGAGTAAAAAGTCAATTAGATCCAAAACGAATCAATAAAGTCCCGCATTAAAAGCAGCTGTTTGACCAGCTTTAGGTATTGATTCCCCACAATTTCAGCATTAGTTCTCACTTGCAGTTTTCTCAAAGCAAAACCTCGCTGGCTGAATGGACCCACCAGCCTGGTTGTATCAGTTAATGACAGGGGTATGTGCCTGATTCCTGCTGCCAACTTGCTTTTGTGTTCCACTCCCCAGCACAACCAAACACTCAATGAAAGAACACCCAGGTGGGTACTTTTGGGCACTCCCACATCCAAGCTCCCTGATGCTGGGCCAGGTCTCACAGAGGTTCTCTCAGCATTCTGTACCACAGCTCCCAACCCAGTTCCTTCTGCACAGACGCAGCACAACCGCCCCGACAAAGGCATGGCTCCACCAGACCACACCATGAAGTTCTAGAGACAAAAACGTGTTTGTTTTAACAAAGTCCTAGAGTAATTTTCATGTTTAATGATAACAGGCTGAGCCAATTTGCCTAAGACTTGACAGTCAGCTCTAATAATTCAACCTTAATTAAACCCGAGCGCGTGTCAGTTCAGCTCATCCCTTCACAGCAAATCTGACATTTGCAATGATTCATGCTTCAGCCATGCTACGGGAAGGCCGGATCACATCTGCCATTCTCCACTATGCAGAGCGCTACCCCTTTTCAGCATGCCAACTTTGTTTATTTTCTAACCAAACACTCTGCATTTCTTCCATTGAGAGGTTTTATTAAATGAGCAGTCAGTGGAGTATGATTTTACTGGCATGAATGATGACCTGGTGCCAGAGACAGGGAAGGAAGGAGTGAAGCCGCTTCAACAAGAAAAAACCAAACAAGCCTGAGATGAGGCGTTCCTGTCTTCTTCACCAACTCAGTTATCCTTTGCAGCGTTGCAAAAATCCAGCCTTCCTGAGTCTTGTGCTACATCCCATCCCAACTTAATGCGGCGAAGATGAAAACTTCCAAACACTTTTAAAAGCACAGAGAGCTTTAGCTACTGCTGCTGGAGATGTGCAGCGCTAGGCTGAAGACCAAATTCAATTACAGCTGAACGTGCCGCAGAAAGGATGTTATGGGAGGAACTGAGTGAACCTTGAAAACCAGCAGCACGGGCCCAATACGAAATGTCACTGGGATAAATGCATGCTGCCCATCCCCAGGGCAGCACAGGGTGACACGCTTGCCTGCGCATAACTGCAGCGCATTGCAGGCTAAATACTATACAGAAAGCCCCCCACACAAATTAAAGCCTTCTGTTACAGGAATTTGCTTTCAAGCTGATTAAGAGTAGCTCAAGTGCAAGGGATTAAACATGTAAAGGCTGCTTTGAGGACTCCAATAAGCAGTTATTGTGTTATACAAACAGTACTTAGGGCAACGGCATTTCCAGCCCTGCCTCTGCTCTCTGCAAGCCGCCGGTTGTTGCTGTCAGCACACGAACAACGTGATCGGAAAAAATCCAATCTTGCCTGCGCGCCTTTCCTTTGTCTCTTGAAGAAAAGAAAGTGGAGTCATTCAGATGTCTTTCTGCAGTCTCCTGCACTGTATTCAAACAGCAATGGTGATGGGGCGATGTGAGAAAGAAATTCCTCTCCGACATCCATCAATGACATCTTTACCAATGGCAATTTCCCAAGAAACACAAGCACCACCATCTGCAGCCTATCTATCCCTCATACACATCCCTGCAAACAGACAGAAGCCAGCCTGGCTGTTACCAACCCTGCTCCATATTAAAATTCCAGCAAGAAATGCTGCAAAAGCATCACCGCAGGAATTACAGGGACATATGTGGCAAGAAGCTGAGTGTTTCAGAGTTGGTTGACGAGTCCCAGGAATGAGTTTTGAACCATCAGCATTAGGAATCATCGCAGAACAGCACGACTGTGCAGAGTACAGCAAAACAAAGGAATTACCAAAATAACTTATTCAATGAGCTTCAGCAAAAGCTTCTTTTTTTAAAATAGCTTTTAGACTGCTGCATAATGTATTGTGGGTGTGCAACACAGAAAGGCACAAGTGAAAGCAAAGTATTTTGCATTGGCAACGACAGCACTGATGCTGGCAGAGCGAAAAATCAGTATTTAAGTCCTAATTCTTTACCCTGAGCAGACTTCAGCTTTTTCATTGTGTTTTAGGAAGGCAGTGCTATTTAAGACACAAGACAATTATCACAGCTTGCTCCGACCCCAGCTCGGCCTCCAACCTGTGCCCCAGCCATGATGTGCAATGGTGGGATGCTCCATGCAGCCCGGCCGGCTCCAGCCCTGCGCTCAGTTCCTTCGTATCAAGCTGTCTGTCAAGTCAAGTCGTCTCGCAGCCATCTGAAGCACCCTCCCAACAGCTGCCACTATCAATTACTCTCGCAGACAGCCCTGACTATCAGGAAGAGAACTGGAGCGAGCACTTGCCAGTTTTAATAAACTGTGTTGCCCAAGTCATTTAACCTGCTAGACTGCTGTATGCTGGGGCTGTAACAAGCCTTCAGCTTTTCAAATGAGAAGAAAGCAACAGTGGCAAAAAGCTGTCAGCCTGGTCCTCAGAATTAACTTCCAAGTGTGTTTTTTTCCCCCTCCCTCTCCCTTCTGAGGCACCCAAGTTACAAGAGTAAAATATCTTCAAGTTGCTGTCATAGTGGCACGACAAGGACAGCATCCTGCATGTCGAACACAAAGCCGTGGCTCCTGAAAGCAAAGGGCTGCAGGCTGCCAGCTGTGTGTGGAGCAGCCCTGGGCCATGACGGGCTCTGTTCAGGCACAGGCTGCCATCCCCCAGTGACGCCAATGCTGCCAGGAGCTCCGGGACGCCCCGAGCATCCCCAGCCCCTAGTCCTGCTTCCTCACACAGCCGGCTCAGGGGCTCACCCAACCAAACACGTGGTCAGTTGGAACTGCCTCCAGCACTCTGGTGGAGGCATCTGCACTTTCACTAGAAAGCTTACTGCACTCCACAAATTACAAAGAAGGTTAAAAAAAGCCCTGTGCAAAACGTCTGCCTCAGCCAGAGCCGCAGATAAGACCCTTTGTTGCGGCAGCTTGCAGCGCAGGGAAATTTCACTCTCCCCCCAACAAAGGGAGAGCATAAAGACCCACAGACTTGGTGGTGATCTGCTGCTCTATGGTTCTTTAACGGGACGTTTTATTCCTGAAGATTTGGGAGCTTTCCATGCTCTCTATCCAGGCACGTTAGCTGTAAGCATGCGTGACGACACCGCAAAGCTGCAGGAGCTGAATGGAGATGGGTGCCAAACACAGGGATTGGGGCCAGTGCATAAAGGAGGAGGATCACCATTCTAATCCCCCAAAGTAAGTCACACTGCATTTTCCTAGCAATGCTGCTTCTGGCACCATTTCAATGCAAAGCTGAAACTGGATTTGCAGCTAAAGCACCTACTGCGGATGCCAGTGTTGTAATGAGATTGAAAGTTTCATGCAGGCTATTAATCTAGGGCTATAATGGTGGATCACACACTGCAGGGTTAAATCCCTTCAGTGCTGCTCCTAAGCAGATGACCAGAAATGTGTGACGTAGGAGCTGCTCCCCAGCCCTGGGCACAGCCTTTATAAACCCAGCAGTTACATACTGAGGGTGTTTTTGTCTCCTTTTGCTGTTTTTGCCATGTGTGACAGCACACTGCGCATCTGATTGGACTGACAGACAAGCAGCAAGGTAAATAAGCTATTTGAAAGGCAAAAAAGCCTCAAACACATGAAAACAAGCAAATACAAAAACCCAAATCCAGATCAAGCTTTAAGCAGACAGAAGTGTTCTACACCAAGTAAGCTTATGAATTTAATTAGTCAAACCAGCACAAATAATAAACTATCAACTACTACATTACAGGAGAAAAAGTACTACTTTTGCTGTTTCAAATCCTCATCGATCCCCATCCAGCCTACGAGTGAGTTATTAATCACTCCAATTAAATCACAAACACAGGTCTTTATGCTGAAATTGAACCTCCCACCAATAGATCAATAGCTCAAATCTCCAAGAGCAATTACTGCTCAGCACAACAGAGCAGCTCGTAACAAAGCTCCACGCAGGCCACAACTCTCTGTCATATCCTTCCCAGGCAGTGCAAACAAAGTGGGAAAAAAAGATTTTATAACTATTATTTTCAAAATAAACAGACATCTGCTCAGAGTTACCTAATCTCTCTCACATCACAGAGGCAGATCTGCCAAGGTCACATTGGAGACACGATTACATTTTTTCACAATTTGTTATTCTAGCAAAGCCCTGATAAGATTGAACTATTGAAGTTCACACTCTGGTTTAATTTCAAGAGGTTAAATGCCAAATCCTTTTCTTATTGCTACAAGGAAGGGATCTGCCAGGCTGCATAATACCCTGTGTGGGCTAAGACAACAATTTTGTTTCATCTGCTCAGTCTTACAAAGGTTCTGACTTTTTTTTTAGATGACATCGGAGAACTCCAAACACCCAAAGAATCATTTAAAGTAAAATCCGTCAGGGAGACTGCTCTGCAGGAGTGGGAATGACCTTTCTGACCCCAGCCTGGAGGAGTTAAATCAGCGGCTGGCTGAGAAAGCACGTCTGCTAACCAAAACCAGAACAAGGCACGGTGAAACATTCTCCAGCACCAGATCATCTCTGCTGGGAGCGGCAGATGATTACCCTAAGCAGCCAAGCGTACATAGGGCTGCAGAAATTCCCATCCCTGCCTTGGAAGATCACCGATGCCTGCCCCGATGCAATGCAAATGGGAACCACAGGTGAGAGCCGTATTTCCACACACATCCTTGCTTCCAACCGCTGCCCCTTCCAGCAGGTCACCGAGTGCCGTCCATCACCCCTCGTTAGGCAGCTGCTGGCATCCAATTAAGTGGGGATGGACTCACGCCAGGCAGCTAATCGAGACGAGTTCAGTTCAGGCTGCAGGCACGGGCCCCATCAGCAGGGCACCGTACTGCCTTGTTCCCTCACCAGCTCGGTGTGGATGTGCCCAGCAGCCCTGCATGATGCTGAGCATTCCCATGGAGGAACGGCCCCAACTGGGACAGGGACCTCACCACCACAGCTCCCCATCACCACACTCACACAGCTTTACAAAAGGAGGGGGGGAGGCTGGCTGTTCCCCCCTGCAGCAGAAACGGCCCAAATCCACGCTGGGATTTCTTTTCTGGAATGTGGTATGCACAGCTGATACAAAAAACACCAGCTCAAAATCCAGCATCCTACATGTCTCCTGAACCAAGCTTCTTTCTGGGCTCTAGATGAGAAAAAGATCAACCCCATCCATCAAGTTCTGGGCTCTTGGTTGACTTTCCTGTCATCTCATAGAGCACACAAGAGACCATTAATACACACATACAAATTCAGCCCCCAGTTAGATTCGGGATTCAAACTGGCCATTCAGGGCAGAGAAGAGCCCTTGCATAGACCAACATTTCCAAGGGAAGGGCCCTCTTCCCAAGCCACACGCTGCAGGCCTGCCAGACCCCTGCCTCAGCACGTGTTCCACACAGGTTAGGAGGCTCTTGCTATACTCTGCCATTCAGGTGTTCAAGGAAAACACACACAGCAGTAATCACTTCTAATGGATGTAAGCCTGCAATGGTCTGTGCTGGATGTCAGCAGACTGCAGAAAAAGACCTATTGTGTCTGTGTGCAATCAGCATTTGAAGTGCCAAGGCTGTTTTTCTGGCTCGGGAAAGTCAACAGTGAAAGATGTGAAAGGGCAGCCAACAGAGCTGTTAAGGAAACCTCTCAGTAACTTGACCAACTCCCATGCCCAGTGTAATGGTTGGAGCCTTGAAAACAGAACATTTTGCTCCAAGGTGACTTTGCTTTGCTAAACAGGAACTGAAAGGAGTGACTGACCACACACAAATCAGCAAAATCCTGTCTTATTTATTTGCTAAGTCCAGCTCTCACAGTTCAATAGCTGCTGTCACATTAGTGCTAATGCACCTATAATTTGGGCAAACAAGACTTGAGGTTCAGCGCCTGTCAAACGAGGCCAATGCTTTCCACGCTCCCTGCCCCTGCAGCCCCATCCCTGCCCTGTACCACACTGCTCCCATCTCCCTGGCACTGAGACAGCAGCACCCTTTCCACACTGATGGTACTGAGGATCTACAATCAAGATGAAGAGAAGCTGAAGAACAGATTATCCTGCAAGGCAGTAAGACCTCCCACCTCACTCTTATTCACCTGGTCATAGTTTTCAGGTACTGCAGTGGCAGCTTAAGAAAAATTAAGATACTGAAATGAAGAGATAATACATTCAACAGCATTTCAAGTTGCATCGTGGATAATTAAAATATTTAAGGGACACGCTGGAAGTTGTTAATCAGGGAACATTTAGGTGAGTGGTGTATGCCCTTTGGATTCAGTCCCTATGGCAACCAAATACTCCAAAAGGATGCGCTGGAAGAAGCATGTCAGGAGCTGCCTCAACATTCTAATTCACAGAGAGCAATGCATAAATACAGCTACTGACAAGCACAGCACCAGCAAAAAAAAAGGTTTGCCAACAGCATTCAGAAGGCACAAATGGCCCTTTGTTTTTTAAGACTGAAAAAGGTCCATTCTTCCTTTAAGAACACTGACTACAAACGTCAAGAAAACTGGATGGTGTTGCACATGCAATGTTGAATCACATGTACAAACTGTGTTTCTCCTCCTTGTGTTGAAAGATTTTGCATCTAAATCTTCAGAAAAATTGTTTCCATCTCCCCCAGCTCAACAGGGACAAACTATGAGAATGCAACAGCACGAAGACAGTTTCTGGGTGTGCGTGGGGTGGAAAATGCAAGGAATGATGGTCTTTTCCTTCAAAGCAGAAGTGCAGCTCAGTACACAGCGAAGAAAGGAACGAGTGCGCTCATTTATGACCTGCACTGCAGAAGGCAGACTGCTCTGCCATGATCTCAGTGCGAGTGAAATGCAGCTGTGATGCTCCTTCCAGCCTTCTCCCTTGATGAAGTGTGAATTCTTCAATGGGCAGCAGAAATTTTGGAATACTCTGGTGCCGGAAATGCTTGAGGATAATGTCAGATCTGGCATCTAATAAGATTTAGCAGAGGAACTCTGTGCTCTGCAGTGGAGTCACACCCTACATGAAAAGGAACACTTGAATCTCTTCTTTCATCAAGAATTATGACTGCGGAAAGAAATCTCCCCAGTGGAGGGTGCTGGGTGGTGCAGTGCTGCAATTCCAGCCCGGCTGTGCACAAAGCCTGAAAGACTCACTTGAGCCTTGTAAACCCAAACGCTTCCGCTCCACTCCTCTTCCTGCAGCCTCTGGAGCCCCATGTCACTGCAGAGGCCCCGCCACGACCGCTGGATGCTGGGGAAGCCATACCTTCAGCTCCTACCAGGTGGGCTCTCAAGGCCACCCGTGATTCTGACATCTGTGAGTACAGTCGTGGAAAATACTTCATACAGAACTGCTGCATACTTTTATTTCAGCGCTGGGTGAAAGACAGAGAGAAGCATCCAGCCTCAGCCTGCAGATACTTTTCTAAGAAAGTAATTGCTGCACAGTTCGTGTTCCCCTTCTCCCATCTGCCACGTGTCCCAGCAATTCTATCGAATTCACAGTAAGTTTTTCCTTCAAGTCCTTTCCATGTCACATTTTTTCCGAACAGCAAAAGCCCAGTGAAAAGCAGCAACTTGGATTTGGCAAAACACCTGTAATACACGGTTCCTGCGTGTTAGGAGGGCAAAGTGGGGTCTGTGCAAATTCTTGAGAGTTTCCCGTTCCTGTTGGCACAGCAGACAACAGCTTCCATTCACCATACCTGTATTTCCTGGCAAGCAGGTTGCTGTCTTCATCTGTCTGCCCAAAGCCACCTGCTCCCCATCCAGTCCCAATCCTACAGGCCGGAGGAGTGCTGCCCTCTACATGAGGAAAAGCTCAAAAATAACCCTCTGTGACCAGCAGGGAATCCCAGCAGTTAGAAACAATGTATAGCTTCCATACCAAAGAGGCCCAACAGAGAGCCAAAGAGTTGGGAGGAGGCAGCCCTCCGCTCACACCTTCAGCCACGCTTTGAGGCACGCTGGCTCATATCAAGCAAAATGCAGCTCACACACCAGGTCCCTACAGGGGCTGGTTCCTTCTTGTAGCTAATGCATCGTTATGGATGGACCCCAAATGCTTAATCAATCCCACAACTACAATTTCAATGGCTCATCTCTCCTTGTGCAGAATCCAAGTTCTGGTGGCACTGTTTCTGTTTTTGAGGACTCAATATGGTTTTGGTTTCGAGGACAACACCCAAACTGCCAGCGGTTTGTTTTAGGGAACCATCTCCTCCCACATTCATATAACCATCTGCAAAATGGATCACATATGTTGCGTGCAGAGAGTTTGATTCAGCTCTGACAGCATGAGAGCCTCCAGCCCAAATATCTGAAAGTAATAAAACCCATCCCATCCTCCTGATGCCTCATGCTAACAGTGGATTGAGCTATATTCACTTTGCATTAGAATACCTGTCAATAGTAAGCAACCTGCACCGATACATAAACACAGTTAAAGACAAAACAAAAGAGCTATTGGTTTCTGGCACGTCTCTCAGCCTCCTCCTGCCTTGGCTTGCAGTAAGGATACGAAACCTTCTTGCTCCCATAAGATGAGGAATGGTAATGCTGGTCCATGCATGGCTGCTTTGCACTGCGTTACAGGCTATGCTGACAGCCAGGGGAAGTGACCTGGATGCCCCACTCTGCCTTATGATCACTCCACAGACAAACAAGGCCAAGAGGGACAGAGCACCCACTATTTCATATACAGACGTGTGAAGCAAGGAGAATTAAGGAAGGACCCAGTGCGGGCAGCAGGCACCAAGGCAGCAGGCAGTTTCTCCTTGTGTCTCCAGTGCCTGTGTCCCCATGCCCACAGCCCTACTGCAGCCACAGGGCACAGCCTCCCCCCAGCAGCACAGAGCACATCCCACAGTGCCACATGGGGAGCTTGGTGTGCTGCTAAAGGGTTCCTCTTCCTTCCTAGCATCAGGAATTTCCCACCCCTTCATTTTGTAAATTACCAGAACAGACATTTAAATGTTCAAGAGTAATCTGAATGGAGTATTCATGCCTTGGGCATTTTTATGCTCTACAAGGAGAGAAACAAAAGTGCCTCATTTAATATCTCCCTGTAGCATTCTCTGCTCTTGCTCTTCCATCACCAATCTCCAAAGGCAAACTTGCAGCGGTTCAATGCTCCTGCAATGCTCCAGCCCTCCCCTCTTCCTCTGTAAGAGCAAGATATGTTTTTAAAGCAAACCTCACAGGCAGTCCTGAACAGTTGGTGGGAATCCTTTCACAGAGAGAAAAATCATTTGTAACCAATAAAAAGAGAAGAATATTCTGATTCCCAGGGTTTGATCAAGCACCCAAGGGAGTCACTGGGTAGCACGTCTGCTACTGCTCTACCGGCTCTGAGCACCTGCACCCAGACCTTCTGGGGGAGCCTGGGGGTCTCTGCTCTATGGGGGATTTACAAGCTCTGTGTCAGCCTCTCCTGGGAGGCACAGGCAAGAGGAATGTCAGCCTCAGACAAGCAGTTTGAGCACATCCCCTCCAGCCCCGCTGCCTGCCCTTGTTCCTCCCTGACTGCTAAAATTGAAGAGAGCATAAAGGTGAAAAGTGAAAAGCATGGCTGAGGCTCGAGAATGGAGAGACCCACAGCTGTGCTCCCATGTGCTGCCACGGCATCAGGCACTGAAACACCCATGGCCAAAAGTGCAGGCCGGAATCCAGGCTTATCTGGATGCGGTCTAAGGGATGCTTCACTATGATGTGGCCAGCACAGTTGTTTGTTCAAGAATTAAAAGGAAGTGATACTTCTTCCTTACGGAGGAAGACCAGGAAATTAAATCCGGACTGGTCCCAGATCTCCCTCCTCGCTCTTATGGGTTTCACTGCACAAAGAAGGGGTGGTGGCTTGAATATTCTCCAAATGTGACTTCCCTTTCCTGTACAAGTCACTGTTAGAGAAAAGGGTTTAAAAGAACCAGTCCCTCGAGCCTTGTATGAACACCCGTTCCCTCATCTCCCCACATCAGCTAGACCCTTCCACAACCTGCACTGAGGTCACTTTAGCCACATGTGCCCACCACTCCCAGGCACCGGAGCCGTGAGCTCTACACACATGCTGAGTGACACCCCATCACTCGACAGCAGAGGCCAGCCCTATAGCAGTACCAGAAAGTATTCTCTTTAGTTTGCAAGGCTACAAAAACTGGCCAAAACCTTCACACAGCCTGAAACACAGCTGCAGTGTTTGCATCTCTCCCTGAGAACCACACAGACATTTATCACTGTATGGCCGTGCTCCCCCAGCCACAGACCAGCCCTGGCATCTGAAGAAGGACTGTATCACAAACAAGCGCCCACCCCAAGAACCCCTGGGGTCTGCAGCACGTTGTGGCTGCCCGGAATTAGCTTCTGACCAGAAAAGGGAACACTTTCTTCAGTCACTCTCAGGAAATGTTTTCGTTAAGGCCAAACTTCAGACATATTCACCATCGCATACTGAAGGTGGCTTTTCTAAGAGCTGAGGATCACAAGGAAGCCACGTGGTCAAACAAGAGGTCATTATCCACCAGCTGCAGGGCACAGTGGGAGCTGCGAAGCAATGAGCAATTTGAGAATAGAGCTGCTAAAGCCCTACTGGCAGTTTAAGTACTGATTTTTCTGGCTAAGATTCATAGGGATATCAAGTCAGCACGAGGATTTCTTGTCAAGGCTGGTAAAGTCAATACTGTAATAGGCTGCGTCGTTTCTCTTTACTGCCACAACTGTATGATTTCATCGATACTCAGACCTGGAGGCAAAGGACATGAGGATGCTGCTCCGCGCCAGGCTTCAGCCCCTGCTTCACGCCACACAGCCACAGCAACTCAGTCCAACAGATGAGATTTGCAAAATGGGAATCACATGGAACTGCTTCTACTTAAGATGCCTTAATACTTGGGGTTTACTATTAACTTATTGATTCCTGACACAATTACATGATGGGAGATTTTTCAAAGGCACAAAGTCAGCAGGAATTAAGTTGAGGGTTTGACCCAAACCTTTAAAATCCCCGTAACTACACAGTTCACCTCTACCACAACCTGGATGCTTTCAGGACCATCAACAATAGCAAACAACATTCCTTTAACTGAATGTGCTCCAAGAGCTCTGCGGAGCGATCTGCCCTCCTGGTGCCAAGTTGCACAGCCCCCCAGCTCCATGCACCCACCGTGGAGAGCAGTGAGGTTCCGCCACCCCTTGCTCCCTGCAGTCTTTCCATTATCACCTCTGGAAAGCAGCAGATGCTGAAGGAAAAGCCCTGCAGATTCCCCGAGCTCCCTTTGAAACCCAAGGAGAACAGATGAGCAACACATTCGAAATTAATTACAGCAAAAACCTACTGCATTGTTCTCTCCTCCCCTTTCTTTTTCTCCCGACCCCCGATCGCAGAGCTTTCACTGAAGCCTCTGTGTGGTGTGTATATTTTCCTAAAGTCGCCAGGGCCAAAACAGTACAGCTGAGACATTCACAGAAGTCAAAGAGAGTGCACAGCCAGGTTAGCGCGGGGGTACAATAGTTCCTTAAGAGCGAGCGTCTCCCCTGCCCGCCGGCCCCCTCCTCCCAAACCTTCCGTCTCTAATGAACCTTTGGTGTCCGTCCACCAAAAACAAACATCAATCAGGCAACAGGCTGTTCCTTTTCCCCTGTTGCTGGTCTGAAATAACAGTCATCCCCCGCTGGGCTGGGAACGCCACTTCCCTGTCCAGCACACATACAGGATAATAAGGGGGAGGTGAAGGAGGGAGGAAAACCCGCTCCAAGGTGCCAGAATACACAGCGAGCTGTGCCTGTCGGAGCCAGGGAAAACTTGGGAACACAACAGCTTTTGATTCCTTCTGTCCCACTGGGCACGTTAATTATTTAAGGGCTGGCTTGTGAGCTGCTGGTGGTGGTAGGAAAGGGGTGGAAGGGAAATCAGGCTTTTCCCCACTGCCCCAGCCCCGTCCTTGTGCTGGCACAACTGTGTGCACATATGTGTGCATGCAAGCAAGTGGCTTCAAGCCTGCTCAGAGCTGCATCCTCCCCCCCCCCCTCACCAAGACCTTCCTTGCTGGCTCGCCACCACAGACAGCACAGGGCAGCATCTGGATCCAATGAGTGACAGCACAGAGCAACTGCCCGGACTCCTCTCCACAGTTCCTCGTGTGTTATGACAGGGGGCAGGGGGAGTTTATACTGGACAGAGCTGGAAATGGAGCTGCAAATCAGAGTTCGGCTCATGATTTGCTAGCAGGGCTTTCTAGGTGTCTGAAGGAACGCTTTGGAAGGAGAACGGGGAAAAGGAGAATGTAACTACATCTCATTTGGATGGAGAGGACTCACAGATGTTAGGAATATTTTTGATCAACAGCTTTCCTGGCACTGCTCTTGGTGAAATCCACAACCTTGACGGCTAGCTGAGTAAGAAAGTGCTGGCAAGCTCCTGCCTGCATGCAGGCAATTTGCAATGCTGCCAGTCAATATTTCAGTGAAAACAAAATTGCAGGGATCACATTCAAAGAGGGGAAAAGGCAAAATAAAACAAAGCAGAACAAAAAAATCCCAAGACTCCCATTTTAAGAGAAACTCTGATAGGACCCACTGGGAAGACCCTCCCAAACCATAACACGCCCTCTGTTTGCTTAGCATGAATGCCCTGCGAGGCCAAGGAGAGCCCAGCAGCAGCATGAGCAGCTCGGCAAGGAGCGGCTCTACACGGGGCATGTGGGCAGCATGTTCAGAACAGGCTGCAGGAAATGATGCAGAAAGGTGTTTGCAGCTGTCCTTTCGGTGGAGGAAATGCATGCAGCAGGCAGGGCCTGAGTCACGATCCCAGACCCAGTCCATTAAAAGCATTATGCCCAGAGTTTGTCTGCTGCTCCGCTGAGATGCACAAAACAATCGGCTCTACTTTGATCATTAGGCTGGTCAGTACAGAACGTAATGGAAGAATTCTTGTTGACTTCGTGTTTCTAGCACAATTTTTAAGACTGATTCAATAATAAAAGCAATGATAATGTTCATTATTGTATAAACATTCAATACTAAGGTTGTTAGATTTCTTTCCCAGCCATTATGCCCACACCAGCTCAGGCTGTGCCTGCAGGGCTGGCATTGGGAGCCCTTCACTGGGCCATGCAGGACAGCCGTGTGCAGGGGCTGTGCAGCTCTTTGGAAGCTCTCTGAACATTGGATCACCAATAAATACAGAAATACAGAACAAACTGAGCCAACACCAGCAGCAGATGCAGGTTCACAGACGTCTGCTTGTTACCAAAATCCACTGCAGCTGAGACTTACATAGTCTCTGTTATGCAAAACAGGAGAGGGAGTGGAATAGAGGGAAACTGGCAATTACCTAATTTTATTTCCCTCCTTGCCCATTTGCTTTTCATCAGGTTGCTCTGTGCTTGAATATGAGAGGTGCTTGTGAGTGCTGAGTTAAGCACAAAGCCAGCTTGGTACTTTCTTTTCACTGGGAGGAAGTCTACATGTGCTTTTCTGGTTGCAGAAGGCAAGCACAGCTAGCACATTATTTTATGTTATTCCGCAAGTGCCCCGTGCTGCCTGGGAAGCAGCAACAGCCGGGCTGCACCGTCCCCCATTTCCAAACTGTAGTTCTGAACGTGACACAGCTCCCAGCCCAGCACTGTGACCCACAGCGGGGAGATGCACACACCCATCTGCAGCCTTCTCTCTCACCTTCTAACAACCCATTTCTTGCTGAAATCACCCAGCCCCAGTGGGCTGCCTGCTAAAGAACTCTCCTTGCTGGCAGCCTGTGTGCTGTCAGGCTTTGCTGCTCACCTTGCTAACACCTTCCAACCACGTACCCGCAACAGGGCAAGAAGTTAACATCCATTTCATTGGAGGGAAATCTGCAAGTATGACTACTCCCTTAGGGCAAGCCTGTAAGAATTTATTAGTGATGAAACCAATATGTTTCTTCAGCAACGTAATAGGGCCCCATATAAATTACTTCAATATCTTTTACAATTTAATGGCAAATGAGAACCCTTCCATAGGCATTTTGAACTGTCCGACACAACCCTATAGCAGAGATGTAATTCTACAATAAATTTTGCAGGATAGTTAAAAATTTATATATATATATAAAGACTTTTAATTTCCTATTACCTGCAAGAGTTTGCTATCCATTCAAATCAAATAAATGAAGTAAAGCACTGCAGTCACTTGTCTGTCCCAGCAGTTTACAAGAAAATATTTACTGTTTGGAAACAAGCCACTCCAGAACAAGAATCCTTTTCAAAAGCACAGAGAGGCAAACACCAACAGCACGCCAAGCGCGGCGCTCCTGCCCTGCACACCCGGAGCCAGGGGAAGTGAATGGGGTCAGCGCGGCCCCGCGGGGAGCAGCAGGCAGCCATGGCAGTCCTGGAGCTCCCTGCTCACAGCCCTGCTGCCAGCCAGGATGAGCGGCGCATCAGGCTCACGCCACGCGTTCCGTTTGCTGAGGAACTGAAGCTTTACGGAATCTGACATGAATAAAACATGTCCCCGAGGCGTTTTAAAGCCAGAACAGAGGAGAAGCGGTGGTTTGAGGGACCGACGGCTGCGCGGGGGCTGCAGCTGCTGCTGTGCCATGGCCGCCCGCCCGCGGCACCGGCTGCAGGCCGCCTCGGCCCCGCTCCGCAGGAAGCAGATAAGCCAACTATAAACAGGGAGTGCAAAATACGGTATCTTGCAAACGTCCTTTAGGAGTCTGGCTAATGTAAACTCCTGCGCACATTTGGACGGAATTCTTTTCTCTTTCTGGTCTGCAGTTTGATGGCCCTTTTATCTCCTTTCACATGAACTGAGGAAAGCTAAAATTGGCCTCCTCGATCAATACGAGTTTGAGCTGGCACGCTCAGGATACACACTATTTTGCTTTTATAGTTTATTTTAAATAAAAAGTATAATTAAAGAAAATAAACCGCTCACTTCATAACATTTACACAACGAAGACTTTATTTATTTTATTTACGTTTCGGTGGGCAAGGCACAGCATGCAGTTGGCTTTCTGCGCTACTTAACAAAGCCGCATTTGAAATTTAAAATCTTAAAGGAAATGAACAAATTCTGCGGAGGAAAGGCAGTTAAGCAGAGCCTTCTTACATTACCCTCGGTAATCGTGCATGCATGTGCTCCTGCGTGCCTCTCCCTGCTCCAAAAACATACCCACGGCTTGGATGCTTTAAATCAAAAAGCAATTTCAGTCTGTAATACGCAAATAAATAATTAAACACGCTTTATCTCCTACAGTATTGCCTCTATTCATTCTAATCCCACTGACGGGAATGCAGCAACATACCCCACATCCTTAAAATAACAAAACAAAACACAAGACACCAAACAGAAGGCCTGGAAATGTTTATAATTCAACTTTTCAACTCTCTTGGCTGCAGCCTGAAGCTACAAAGCAAGCTCTATGCTGGCTCACTTGAGGGAGACGCACCGGGAGATAGCTGTGCAAACTGCACAGCAAATGGCGCAAGCCAAAGCCGCCCGCCGGCACGAGGCCATTCTAACTCTGCAGGCGTACGGCACTCAGCTCCAAGTCAATAAATTATCCACTTCTGCATTCTGAATGGTACGAAGTCAGTTGGACAGTGTGGTTGTGGTGAATGGCCTCTCCCACTTCCCCACTGGATGTGTTTTCCAGAAGGCCGCTATGGTGGCTGTGTCCTGAATTACCATGAAATGCATGTAGCGCATCGGCGCGACATGGATGCCAGTGCGTATTGCCACCCCCAAAGAGAAGGCTGAGAGCTTTCCAGAGCCTGCAAGAGGACAAAAATGCAAGAGGACAAGAAGGACTGCACTCACTGCAGTTCCCTGCACTTGCTTTTATTCCGAGAGGTGCCTAACTGGCTGTGACTTGTGTGATTATCTTGGTTATGCATGCTGGTAGAAAATCAAAATCCTCCTCTTTCACTGGCCACTGTGTAATTATACATCTGCATATGCAGAACAGCCAGACAGCTAATATACTCATGCAAGCAGTGACAAAATTAGATGGATCTTTTCAAAACAATGCTGGGATGGCCTCACATGCTGAATTTCATAGTGCTTCATGGTATCCAGCACTGCCAACCCCAAGAATTCACAAATCACAAGCCATCTTTAAAATGAGGTTAAGAACAAGGTATCTGGGCTTCTATTCAACTACCTGCTGGCTGGGAAGCACAGAAGAACCACAGTTCCAAGCTTTCCTCTGTGGCCAGGAAGACTAAAATCTCACTTAAAAATGAAATTAAAGCTTCAATTCTCATACAGTCCTCTGAGGGCTTGGGTTTCATGAAAAACATTGAACATTGTACAGTTGTGCTAAAACCACAGGAGATGCAACATAGGGAGTAGAGCAGCTGCAGAACATCCTGAGAACTGTATCAATCACAGCAATGTGGTTGCTATCTACGTAGATGCATTGCTTTATTTATTATTACAGATGCTGCTGTGCAAGTTTTTGCATGCCTGTAATTATGGAGGACTGTTGTCCCAAGATTTCAGCTGCAAATTATCATCCCCCTCAAGTTCACACAATGGCCAGCAAACAGGCTGGTGACCTCATCCAAATGTAACCAAAACCTGGAGATAAAGCTGAGGTCAAGGGACTGGAGACACCGCTGCTTTTCCTGCATTTCAAACCCTGCGTGGACCCCACGCAGCAAACTAGAAAAATTATATCACTGCTGACCTCCATTTACGTCTAACAGAGCTCAGTGCCTGACAGGGTCTTTGCTCTGCACCTGCACAGACCTTCGCACTGCAAAGCTTGGCATCAAGCGGCACAGCAAGCAGGGGAGGCTCTGCTCTCAGCTGCCTGCCAGCACCGCGCCACCAGGAAGCTGCACTGCCACAAACCCACACCCAGCACCTTGTTCTCAGCTCAGCTGTGTTCAGGTTTCCTGCTTTGCTGGCTGTCAGAGGTTCCTTGGCAGCAGACCACCTGCCCTGCCCTTGCCCTGCCTTCCCCTCTCACCCCGGCTCGCTGTAACAACCATCGGTTTTACAGCATGTCCTACACTGGAGGTTTTGTGTTCTCATCTTTTAAAATGATTTAGTGTGACAGTTTAGTACTGAATTTAAAAAAAGGAAAAGAAAAAAAAAAAAAGGGAAGAGATAGAGAAGAGAGAAAAAGGAGAGACAGTCCCCTTAAGGCAACAGGATTATGGAGCAGTGATCTCAGAGGAACAAGGGTTCCTCTCTGGTTCAGATGCGCTTGTCAGGGCTCGGTGTTGTCTCTGAACAAGAAATCTCTCTTGCTGGCCCAAGGCACACTTTTGTGGTCAAGAGGACAGAAAATAAAAGAAGGGAACTTCAAAGGCCCATAAGCTGCACCGGCCCGCTGGGGCGGGTGGCTGCGGCACATCCCATGGCTGACAATTACGACCCGCGCGCCGGGAAGGCTTGCCTCCCTCTTGTCAGAGGGATGAGACACAGACTGAGCTTTAGAGCTTTGAGGATGTGTACAGTTCATGATGAAAGATAGCACTTCAAAGCCCTCTGCCTCGAAACCAGGGAGCAGTGAGTGGAGGGTAAGCAATCTTTTTGTCCTGGGGGGCAGCATGTGGGGGAAGGATAAGACTTATTTTCACTGCCATTTATTACTGCCATGAAAGAGAAGCCTCGTGCTGTTTATGGAATCTCTCATTAAACAGATCTCTAGATAAAATGCTTGATAAACATTCATTAGCTGGGTCTCCCAGCACACTTGGCTGACGAGCCCTGGTCTCTGTCTCACACAGGGGGAAGCAAGGCACGGAGCCTGGCAAGCACCCCAGTGCAGGGCACCTCCAATGACACTCATGAGGTCAACCCAAATGCAGGAGCACAGCCCCAAGATCCACAGAACACAGCCTAACCCCAGCACACACACCACCACCACCAGGGCAGGCAGGCCGGCCTTCCCACAGCCGAGTCCCCCACCAACTCCAGGTGCTCTCTTCTGCCCACAGATGCACAGCGAGATGGCTGGGCTTGGCCTATGCTCCCACCTCCCTGTGCTGTGCCTGCCCTAAGAGAAGGCAAATGTCTGCCTGGCAGATTCCTGTGAGAAAGGAGCCTGTAAGAGAGCAAGCAGACCTTTATTATTTGTTAATTGATTCATGCACCCAGAGGAGGTTCACACCTGGCCCTGGGCAGCACAACTGCCCGCCACAATGAGCACTCAACAACTGCTGTCCTACGGCAGACACAAAGCCATTGGCACAGCAGGCTGGGGATCCTCCGCTTTTGTTCTGAGTTGCTGCTTCCTCCTGCGGGGCGCTTTGACTCCTGAGCCCCAGGAGCTCAGCCCACATCCACTGCAGGTCTGTGGCCAAGGGTCGGGAGCAGCATTCCCAGGGAGCGCCAGGCACTGCTCCTCTGCAGAGCCGCCACATGTGGTCAAAGGTGACATTTTACAGCTGTTCCAGCCTCCAACAGGTGAGAACTATCTATCTTAGCACTTAATTGCATTGCTAAGCCGCTGATAAGCTAGGACAGCATAAAGCAAATAAGCTAGGTCAAACACATCCCTGGGGAAAGCCTGTGGAGAACAGGGAGAGCTGCGCCAGATGACAAGTCTGCCTCGCCGTGCCACAGAGCATGCTTACCTCTAACTGACAACTGCCCTGCTGCGGCTGTGCTGGGTGCAGTCTCTACAGATAGCCCCAAATAATTTACATCAGTGCGCCATACAAGCGCCCTCGGGAGCCAAGCAGTGTGTGCCCCCAACGACTGGGAGTTCCGGCCCCACCGCCATGGCTCCAATGTGTGCCTGAAGTCAATGCTGTTATCTTGCAAAAGGAATTCCAGTGAAACGCTTTGAAAATCGCTTTCTCCTGGCCATATGGCATCGCCAAGCCCGGCCCTGTCAGCACGGTGTGCATTTGCATGTGTGAGAGACAAGTTCTGGCTCCTGCGTCGCAGAGTGACAACAGGGCGAGGGTAGAATTTAGCACTGTTTGAGTTTCTGCACAAAATCTCGACGAGACAAATTAATCTCACCTCTCAGCAGGAGCGGAGGCAGCGCCTGACGGAACCTGCCTGCAGCACAGCCCGTGCCTCTCAGCAAGGTCTGCCAGCACTGCTGAGCGCAAGGACAAGACCAAGGCAAAAATTACCATCCAAACCCAACGCTGCACCATCTACTTCCACAGCAAACCAAACGTGAACAGCCGTCAGCTGCAGCGATATAAACAGCAGTGAAAAGACTTCAAGACAGCAAATTCACAGCATTCACACATTTAACTTCCCGACGGAGAGGTATTTTGAAAACTCGTGTTGCTGAGCTGCTCTGTGATGCGAAGGGGTGGGGGATCTTGGGCTTCAACACAAGGAGGAGCCAACAAAGCTGCTCACACTTCAACACAAGCCTCTGCGGCAGATCTCTGTGCCACGCGTTTATTCAGGATGGCAGGAGTTTTGTTTTGCTGAGGCAGTACCGTATGGGCAATCTGGCTTGCCTTATCAGCGAGCCAAGGCCGACAGAAGATAAATGCTCTTCCCCATTTGTTTAAATTCTCTCCTTCCCCCACATCAAGCCGCATACTTTCATAAAAATATCTGCAAATGTAATAACACAATAGTCTTGTCATCA
This sequence comes from Lagopus leucura, assembly GCF_019238085.1. Taxonomy (NCBI): domain Eukaryota; kingdom Metazoa; phylum Chordata; class Aves; order Galliformes; family Phasianidae; genus Lagopus; species Lagopus leucura. Next base: position 8,190,592 of record NW_024962260.1, on the reverse strand, counting down.
GTTTCCACATTGGAATTGATAATTTGCAAAGCCTGGAAAGAATGAGAATTCCTAATACTTAGCACTGCTGAAGATGCCAGCTATAACCTGGGCCTGTATCCAGGTGATGCAGCACACACCACAACGCCTGTGCATGGCCTGCACCCACTCCTACACAACTGCAAACGACTCCTTTTTCTTGGCCCTCTCGTAATAATGCAAGAAGGTTATTTCACCACTTTTTATTAATATGCTGATCTCCCCCCTTCAGGGTATTTGTACGTCCCTCCTACTTTTTATTGCCGCAGCTCAATGCTGGCAATGTTGCAGAACAGCTGCATGCCCTGCCAGTTCATTCGGAGCCATATCACAGAATCACAGCATGGTTTGGGTTGGAAGGGACCTTAAAGCCCACCCAGTGCCACCCCTCTGCCATGGGCTGTGTGCCCCCCAGCTCAGGCTGCCCAGGGCACAGCCACGGCCGTGGGCTCCTCCAGGGATGGAGCACCACAGCTCTGGGCAGCGCTGGGGCCTCACTGTCCTCCGAGTACAAAACCTTGCATGACACAGTGGAACCATTCCCACCACAGTGCTTTCAATCATATTCCACACTTTGTCCTTCAAGCTGCTTCTTCAGGATTTTTACCGACAGTCTCCAGCTAAGCGAGCCTGTCCCTACCAACAGCAGGAACTGGAGAAGCCCCACCTCACAGCTGCACTGAGCCCTCGAAGGACAGCCCGGCATATTTAGAAATATGTCACTGTCACTCCCAGTGTGAATCCTAACTGGCTCAGTCTCTTAGCAACACCCAGTGTGTACCACAGGTAACTTGCAATTAATAGTAATAGCTGGAGCTGAAACCCTGCGACACACCAAGTACCTTCCACCGCATTTTGGAGAGCTGAGACAGACACAAATGCTTTGTACACATAGGCAGGAGGTGGATGGACAAGGCCTTCTGAGAATAATATATATGAAACAAACAATGAAATATTTCTCTGTTTGGAAGAAATGAAGATTTGACTGTATTGGAGGGAACCAGCTATACCAAGGGCTGACCTCTCCTTTGCCAGTAATTCCTCTCTGTAAGACATGTGCTGTGGCTCTGACTTGCAGGGAAGAGGTCTCATCCCACATTGAGACAACACAGCTCTTCATTTTAACTTAACACAAACCTACAAGGCTGATCTTTATGATGGTGGACGTGGCAAAAGTATAGGTGCTGGAAAAACAAATATTCTGCCATTTGCATGATGTTCACTACGGCCTCACACACAAATCACTGGCTGTAAAGTCAAGAAAGAATTTCTCCAAATCACTTACCTTTATTTGCTGCAGGGGAGAACAGCTTCTCAGAGCCTACAGAAGCCTGAAAAGGAAAGAGAAAGAGAGGGTGAGTAATACTCAAGGAGAATTTAGGAAGGCTTGCTCACAAAAACACAGCTGATAAAACAAATCTGTTATCTGTAGACCTGCAATTACATGCTGCACCTGGAGGGTGCAATGTTGTGCCATTAAAGAACAAGCGTGCATCCTAAAAAGATGAAAGCAAAGCATGTGGAAGCACTGTCCTGATCTCACCCAGCTATATCCTCCTGCCTCGTTTATTTAGGCAGCCATGCAATGCACAGCTATTTTATCCAATTCTTCATATAAAAACAAAACCAGTGAAACTGCTTTCAAGCTGAAGAAAAAAACCAAACATTTCCAAGCCTATCTCACTGAAAATAAGCTCATTTCTTGCTGAACACGTAAAATGCAATTGGTGTATTGAAAACACAAGTTGCAAATGAAGACATCCATATGAAAGAGGGTGTTGTACAACATTACACCAAATGATAGGTCCATGCTGCTTTGCACTTAGTTGGATACGAAATAAAACGACTTCCTCTTGGAAGAAGCCCATCTCCTTGCAAACTGGGTTGCACTATGCTGTCTGAACTCCACGGCTGTGCATTCGCACTCCTCACAGCTCTGGGAAATAGTTAAAGAAATCCAATTAACCTAAACCTTGTAAACAGCCTCATGATAATCAGGGTCACCGGGTTACAGACAAGATGATAATGGCAGACAGGAAAAAAAGTCCATTCATTGTAAATAAAGCTTTTATGAGTTAATTTGATGGCTTCCCCCACCCCCACCTCCCACATTCAAACAGCCAACCTACTGCAGCACAAGCTCTTCCTCCTTCTATCTGATAAACCAGCAAGCAGCCTCTATGGAATGAAAGCTGGTCTGAGAGCAGGGAGCACCATCAACGTTAGCACCATCTATGAGACAGCTAGCATTACCGCCAGCATTTTGGCACTCAGTGCTGCACAAATAACATGGGCTGAGGTGCAGAGCGAAAGGGCAAAAGATACCAAATGTAAAAGACAGCTTTCTCCCTTGGCTCTGCTTTACAAAAAACGAATTAATTCAACACGTGGCTGAACTAAATTGATTTTATTTTTGATTTCACTGATTTCACTGTAAGGTGCCTTGGAAGAACCACAAGAGAAAGAGCACTGTGAATTGTACGTTGTTATATATTTTAAGTCATGACTCCAGAGGAAAAAAAAAAACAACAAACAGTAAAATGCAAAATCTGCATTCAGATACAGACAGGAGCAAGGAAGGGTGATCTATTAATGTGACTTCAATGGAAATCGGCACTGCAAGCACTGAACGTCTTACTGGATGCAAATGTATAAAGAAAGAGAAATCTACACAAAAAACACATTGAGGCTGAGGCGCATAAGAAAGAAATTCTCAATCATATCCAGGACAAAGCTGTGCGTGGGGCTGTGACATGTATGGCTGCCACACAGCTCTGCAGAAGGAGCCTAAAATGCCAGGGAAAGCAACTAGCTGCAGCACGCCGTCAGTGCACTGACCAAACAGAAGACAAACCAGGATTCAATGGGGCTTTGTCTAGGCTGGGTTGCAAAGAAAGTGTAACGGCATCACGCAGCAGCAAGAGCAGTGCACAAAACGACAGCCAGCTCTGAATTTACAACCTATTGTTCACATTTTTCACATCCAATCAGCACTGTGTCACGATGGATCCCAAAGAGATCTGTGGGCTCCGGGAACACGGGCTGGGGACACCGGGTGATGCTAACGCTAAGGCAGGCTCTGCTGGAGCCCTCGGTGAGCAGCAGGACACGTGGCAGGTGGATAAAGCAGGCTACCCAGCTCACAGGCAGTGCAACATGGCACCCAGGGTGCAGCTGAGACCGCTGCTGTGTAACCAAGAGGAGCACTTCTCATTGCTTCGGGTCCGAATGATAGGAAAACAGTGTTCAAGGAAGTCGAGCAAGAAAAATCGCTTTTAAGAGAAAGTAAAACACATGGATTATTGCTCAGTCTGCTGATAGCAAAACCGCACATGTGGCACCGCCCTCAGCAATCACAGCCAACATTTACAGAGCACAGTTTTCGACATCACAGCCTCGGTTTGCAGACACAAACTTTCACACCTAGAGTTTACAGTAACTTTTGCTCTCGTTTCTGGTGATTTCCAGCTCCAGATCTGAACCATTTTTGGCATAAGCACTGTGCTGGAACAGTGAATGTCTGTGCTATAGCATATTCTGCGAGCTGCAGTAAAGGCAGAAGGGGAGCTGGGGGAGGAAGAGCCTGAATACATCATTCAATTTCATCAGTCACCCTTTAAAGAAAGCATACAATAAAACCTATGTGTCTGAGGGAGCCCACTAATGAGTGAAAAAATCCAGCAAACCAACGCATCTGCTAGAACAAGTCCCCTCCCAAGTTTTTCTGCTGTTTCAAGCAAATCATTTGCATACGATTAAGCAGGGATTAAAAAAAAAAAAATTAAAAGTGGAATTCCTCCCTTGTGAGCAAAGCCAGGCTCTGGGAGTCCTTTATGCGGACGGGTTCAAGCCATCCCAGGAAATCCCTCTTCTTTTTTGATTAGAGAGCGAAAGGAGGCATTTCCCCTTCCCTCTCGCTGGGAGCTTCCAGGAGCACAGCCCGCACCCCGCGGCTCCTTCTGCTGCTGCACGAGGCAGGGAGACGGCCGCAGCCCCAGGCGGGCAGACAAAAGACACCCCACGGCTCTCCAGTACATCTGCTCTTCGTCTCCATTCCCCATGGAGCTCTTCTGCTCTAACTGCGTCACAGCCGAGCCCCAGACGGGCATATTCTAATAAAAGCTGCTGCTTGCAAAGTCCCACCCTCATCCACAGTACCGACCTCTGTATCGCGAGCATAAAGGCTGCAGGATGTGTCCCAGCAGACACGCACGCTGCCATTTCACAGACTGGCAGCTTCCGAGGCAGTCGCTGCTGCAACTTAGCAGCCAGCACCGTTCCCTCACCATTCCTCCCCTGGATCCCAGCAAACATAAGCACTGCTTCAGCATAAGAAGCCTCACCCCGGCGGCGTTCCCTCAGACTGCAAGCTGCCAACCTCAGAGGATGCAGCACAGGCTCCTGGGCAGGCGGGCTGTGCAGCCACAGGCCTCATTCACCACGGCTCCTGCCTCCCCAGGGCAGCTGAAAGGTGCAAGAGCTCTTACAGATTAATCATTTAATGATTATGTAGAACAGAACAATATCATCTGACAGAGCTGGCATCACAAGCTATGTCAGGCCCTGCGGTAATTACTATTCTTCCCCCCTCTCCTTCTTTGTAGCCTATAAAATCGCTTGCAGGGAATAAACAGTTCCTTATCGCTGTGAGCAGAAGTGCCGCACATCCCCACGCAGCGCCCCGCAGCACAGAGCAGCAGATCCAACCCGATACCCCGTGCTCTGCTCACTCAACACTGCCAACACGGCCGCAGCTCGGGCTCACAAAGAGCGAAAGCATGTGCTGGTGGTCGGGACCTGGCACACAGCAAAAGCCAAGCATCCCTCCAAATCTGAGTGCAGTGTGGTAGGCAGAAGCAGAGCAGGCAGTAACACAGCTTACATGTCACTATCTTTTAGATAGTCAAGAGCTGGTCTCGAGTTGAGACTGTTTGCAAAATGCTACCGAACGGAGCAAGCACTGAAAAGCTCTCAAGAAACCTTTCTCCAGGAGATTTTCAAACCAGAAGTGTTGGATATGCTCAGAGAGACTCAGAATAAAGCACGGACACTACTTGAGAATTCGGAACCAATTTTCATTCCTGCCTTTGATCTGCTCCCCTGCCTTTACGTACCCCTCTGATGCCACTCGATTGCTTGTCTAGCGAGGCATTTCAGCATCTCAGTGTCCCAGCTGATTCTATGAACCCTTAACAGCAGAGCCCTTTGAGCAGCAACACCAGAACAGTAACTAACAGCGGAAGGTATTTGTTCAGTTTGTGACTCTCCTGCAGGAAATAAAACTGGGTACACATGGAAGTGAAAGAGCAGCCTAGGAATCACACACACGCACAAAAACAAACTGAAATTCACCCTGAAGACCAAGAAAGTATTCAGCACATTCCAGGATCCAGAAGCAATGCAGCAACTTGTAAGTAACAGTGCCTGCTTTGTGAGGGCTGAGCTGGGACTTCTGGGAACCTATGGCCTTTTTCAAAAGCAGTATTATTTTTGGAGGGAAATCCCAGTTCGACTGAGAAGACAAAAGAAAGGCGGATCTTCAAGTTGGTCGTTCCATGCACCACCTCAGGCAAAATGCTGAGGTATGCGAAGCACTTCTTGTGACACCTTCTAAGAAAATTCAGCTTTGGGGGACACGGCTGGCTGAGAGCAACCCAGCTGTACTAGGGCACCAAGCAGAAGGGAGCTGGATACGTGCTGCACTACGAACCCACTTTTCAGCTCAATAGCAAATGGGCTCACCGGTCCCCTTCCCTCTGTGCAGGATTTACAGCCACTGCTCTGCAAAGGGACCGGTGCCCAGCAGCTGCCAGGAACACCAACCTGGCAGGGACTGCCAGGCACACAGTGCTTCTGGAAACCCCCTTAGGTACTTGCACAGTGACCAAAGTGCCCAGAAAACCCTAGTTCCAGCTGGTTAGGAACACATCAATTATGGCTGTTGATTCCCAATGCAAATAAGGACTAATGACTAAACAAGATGAATTCCAGATGGACCTCAAACTTTCCAGCAACATCCCTAAAACTTCGGCTGCGCTTTTCTCTACACTTCAAACGTGCAGGACAAACACCTCGACCAGGCAACCATGTGCTGAAACAGCAATGCCTTAAGTGCTCCCAAACACTTCGGGATCAACTCTGATTCAAGACCATCTCTGGCAGGAGGCGGGTTTTCCACATCTTGTGCAGAAGTTCGCTCTGCAGGGGGTCCATGAGAGAGAAAATGCTTCTGGGACCGCACTTTAGTCCAGAACATACCTGTTTGGGTTCCCACCTCGTACTGATTTAACACGTGCACATGCAGTGCTGTTCAGCCCTGGAAAGGGCCTTTCACAACACACACATCTCTCTCTTCATCACTTTTTCTTCTGTGAGCGCTGATTTCTTTCAGTGGTTTATATAACCATGCCTATTTTTTGCAACAGCCCCTTTGAGAAGCTAGCACAAGTCTGGGAACGGAGAATGAAATTAGGCCAGAGAGAGCCTGGAAGCAGAGATCAGAGGTCCCAATTCACTCTTGAATTGCACCAGATTCACACGATGGCAAGGTGGAAGCAGAGTGATGTAAAACACGTGCTGATTGGAAGGCACAGCAAGGAGATGCTGCACAGATGATGAGATTCAGCCAGTGCTGGGCAGCGAGCAGCCGAGCCCACTGCTGCTCTGCAGCGCTGTGCTGCACTTCTGCTCTGCACCCTCTCTTTCAGCAACACAGCGTGAAGTTGAAAACATCACCGTTTTGAATCCAGAGCATTTGGAGATGGATCAAGCCAGTCTACCTGAAGCAGCAAATGCAATTCTGAACACTGCTGTTCCGGTCTGTCCCTCCCTGCTCAGCGTGCTCCTTGCCAGGACAGAGGGGAGCCCACCAGTACCCCAATGCAGACACCTCGGGCACAGCCCAACTCCACTCCCCCACATTTCCATCCACCCTGCAGCCCTGGGGGGACGGCTGCAGCCCAGAGCTTTCCCGCTCCTATTCCCTCCATTAGCCATGCTTTATGATTCACCTTCCTTTGAGCAGTCGCTGTCTCCCAAAGGAAAAGATCAAACTCCCTCTCCTTCCCAGCTCGGCTTCAATAAATAAATAAATACACGCACTGCAAAAAATCCTTGTGAGGGAGGAGAAGGAAAGGAAGCTGGGGAGTTCCTGGGCCTCACTGCAGCCAATCCTACAGCTGCAGAAGATCCCTCAGCTGTTTGCAGAGACACTGACCAGAAAAAGACATTTTCCAGCTGTCCCTCATTAATCCCAGCCAAAAAACCCTCGCCTAACAGCATTGTGCCTGCATGGCCTAATTTAAATGAAGGTGTGCTCTACGCTTATCTCTGTATCCTCCAACCACAGCTCCCAAACCGTGACCAAAACTTATCTTGATTTTACATTCCTGGCTATTTTCCTTCAAATCAGCACTGATTTCCCCCTTTTTTTTTCCGTGTTCATATGCTCCAACCAACACAAACAAAAGGAAAAGCAGGCTGTAAAGGGAGACGCTGCTGCCCCAGTCCTACCCCAGGCTGTTCTCCCTGCTCACAGGGAACAGCACTGCCTTTGCTGTTGGGAAGCCTGGTATGTGAGCAGCACCCAAAGGCCAGTTCTTCCCCTTCATCGCCAGGGCAGGTTGTGACTTTCACCGCAGATCAGAGGCAGCAGCATGTGGATGCCAAGAGCAACCATATGTGCCCCAGTCAGTGGAAAACAATTCTCCACAATACATTTAGAGAAGGGCTTTGCGCAATCTGATTTTACACATCTCCACCAATAGAGATCTCAGGCCTCTTCCCTAGGGCCGATCCCACCCCCGACTAGACAGGCTTTTCAGCCTAGGCTTCCACATTTAAATTGTTTCCATTACCTAGACGTTGACTTAGGCAACCGCAGACTTGATTACTGATTTAGCTTTTGCTACAAAATATAGGGGAAAGTCTGTCTACAAGGATGAAAGGTTGAGAACACGGCACAACATACTACTATGGGAGTTTGTATTATTGTCATTACAGCTTCAAACTATCTAGCCAGACTATCTATTTGGCCGGGATACGGATTTTTATTTGCACTAAATCAAACAGAATGGAAAGCGCTCTTTGCAGAACTACCCAAGACTCCTTATAATTCAAAGGCTGCATTGTAAGAAGAGTGATGGGCGAGAGCAGGGACTGCACTGCAAATGACAGGTGGCAGACTGTTGTTTGGTACCTACCAAATTACTCTGCTGCTCCCAGGGCTGCCTTGGCATTTCATTATCCCAACTCTCTCCTGGAAGGATGCGGACATAAATTCACACCTCATGTCCTGGTTTCCGTCAAACTGAGTAAGAGTGCAAATGCTGGCACCAACAGGGAATGCCAAGCAGGGCTTGGCATGCTAGAACAAACTCTCAACTGTGGTCCTTGCCAGCTACCTGCATTTATCATTGTAATGGCCTGCCAGACAGGGCTTGGCAGCCGGCAGAGGAGGGCGGGAGGAGGAGGGCCAGGCTCTGCACTGCCAAGCAATTCATTCCTGCAGCTCCTGCCATCGCTGTACCAGCAGGGCAACCTTCCTTTCATTTTATCTTTTAACCAATTACGTGTCACCCAAATCCCACCTGCAGCCTCCTCCTACACAAATGGCCATAAATCACTGTTCAGAGACCAAGAGGGTTTTGCAAGACGTTTGATTTCATAAAAAGGTCACTGTCTGCCTGAGAACTGCTGTGGTTCAAAAAGGTACCGAATAACAACCTGCACTGGCAGCCAGGGAAGGAACAGCTTCCATGGTCTGTTGCCTGTTGTCAGATAGCATTAGAACAATTAGGGAGGCCAACGATGGCAGAATCATTAGGATTCAGCTGAACTGAGGAGTTGACACAAACTCAGTAAAATATCTCTTCAATTGCTGAAGAAACTATAATTGATTCAATAGAAAAGAGAAAATTGCATGGGCAAATGAGAAACATTCGACATCACCACTTTGAATAGGTAAGCAGAAGAGATGCCTGCCATCAGTGCAACCTGTTTCCATTGCCTGTTTCAGAGCACACCACGATGCACTGCAACACTCGGTGGTCTCAGACCACTCAGGATGACCTGCTGCTTCAGGGAAATGCTGTCTGCCTGCTCTTACTGCACATGCTGAATAGGCAGCACCGACCATTCTCCATGAATCCCACCACACAGTGAATGCCTGGTGCCTCTCCAAACCACCTGACACCAATGCTGTTCTGGGAGCCCTTAGAGTCCATCCCCTTGCTGGTGACATGATGAACCAGTACCAAATTTTCTGCAGTGAGCAGGTGAGCACAAGAGGTGCAGAGCAAACCGTGTCCTGCTCCTGGCTCTGGCTGTGCCACCTGCCTGGGGCAACGTGCTGGGACAGACTCCATCCTGACATGGCCTTCCCCAGGCCAGGGGGAGGTCAGCGAGCTTATCAGGAAACAGGCTCTTGTCCGCTGCTATTGAGACTTGCTGCATTACCCGCAGCAACCTCAAAGGAGTGCCTCTGCAGAAGGCTCTTTTGTTGTTGTTGTTTCTAATTCACTGCTCCAAAATATTTCTTGGCTGCGTCCCAGGGCTGAAGCCTTATCTGCCCACCCCCCCGGCAGACACGCAGCAGCTGCGGAGGCTTATCACGGCTGCCTGTCCACTGAGTTTACAAATTAACACCCTATCGAGGCTGCACGAGGGCTGATTAATTGGCGAGAGGCAGGCTGAGGGCCTTTATCACTGCTGGCGGCTGCCGGGGGAGAAGTCACAAATCCCGCTGGGGCCTGAATGCCTTACAAACAGGGAGAGCAGGAGGACGGATGGGGGAGCAGCGGGTTCGGGAGGCAGATATTTTGGAGATAGTGGTGGTGGAGGTAATGGATCGGTGGGAGGGGGTGAGCTGCAGGCAAACGCCAGTATATTATGACAGCTAAAGAAAAAGATAATTAACAGCCTATACCTCATGATTCTAGCTTTCCCTCCCCGGGCTATAATTTAGCCTATTGCTCCTTTGCTCCAGAGGACAATAAACATTTATTATGTTAAACACATAACAGCGCTGCACAAAAGCAGCGTTCTTTTGCAGGTCCACTCCTTCCACAGCTGTGCAAGCCAAGGGGAGGGTGATGGGGCTTCTGCAGTGGGCTGCCCTTCCTCTCAGAGCGTGGCTCGGTCTGGACACGGAGTGCATCTCCGGCTCTGTCCAAAGGGGCAGCATGCAGGCTGCGCTCCTGAGGAAAGCAAACCCAGGGGAAGGAACACGAGACCCTGCCTGAGCCCAGCAGCCTCATTTGGATATTTTGGGGGGAATTTTCAACCCCACCAGAATGACGTGTGGGAGGGACTCCTACTGCAACATGAACATTACCGCCGTGCCAATCGCACAGGGGCAGCACTGCCCTGCACCCTCAGGCACTTGATCCATTCTAACTGCAGTGGCTGAGGATGTGCCTAGTACAGTGGGCTGTGGATTGGGGACCACTCTTCCTTGGCTTCAGTGCGAGCACTTACTGCAGCCCCCCACCATCATGTCTGCATCGCAGCACTGCAAAGTAACTATCAAGACCGAGGGAACTCACTTTAAAAATATTGAAAAACTTAGTACACCTTGAAAGGCAGCTGAGCAGGACATCCATCTACGTTTGTCAACATTCATTTGATGTTTTTACGTTGTTGAGTTTAATCCTTGCAATCAAGACAGGTGGAATTTTTCTAAAAAAGATGCAATAAATGTAAACCGGGACTTCCATGGAGCAATCTGACTCCAGAAGGTAAAAATTTAAGCGAAGTATTACAACCATGAAGAAATACTGCCATCATCTCCTTCCTAGTCCCTCCTGTTAACACCCTAGTAAAAAATTCAAAATGAGGAAATTATTTCCTGAACCACGTGGAGGTCTTTGGGTCCACAAACCAGTTCTGGGCTCCTGAGCTCAAGGAATACAGGGAACTTCTAGAGAGAGTCCAGCGAAGGGCCACAATGGCTGGGGCCAGGAGCATCTCCTGTACAAGGAAAGGCCGGGAGCCCTGGGACTGCTCAGCCTGGAGAACAGAAAGCTGAGAGGGGATCTTATCAGTGCTTATCTAAAGGGCAGCTGGATGCGGCCAGGCTCTTCTCCGTGGTGCTCTGTGACAGAACAAGGGCCAATGGGCACAAATTGGAACACAGGAAGTTCCATGCGAACAGAACGAAAAACTTCTTTACTTTGAAGGTGGCACAGTGCTGGAACAGGCTGCCAGGGAAGTGGTAGGGTGTCCCTTGGAAATACTGAGACCCTGGCTGGATGCCATCCTGCACGACCCAGTGCTGGGAACCTGCTGGAACAGGGGCTGGATGTGACGATCAGCATCCAATCCCTCCAACCAGCTGCCCAGGGTTCAACATCAGCCATTAGGTTCATCTGAAATGGTCAAGTACATTCTGAGTATTAGCTCAGGAAAGGAACATCAGCTTGGTCACTGAAAACCTTGCTCTGACAGAATCTGAGAAGAACACCACTGTGGAAGGTCTTCTCACAGCTCTCCTCGCCAAACTGAAACCCAGATTAGTTGGAACTGGGCTGGAACACTGCGTGCTACAAACTGCTGACCCATGGGTAGTCAGGCTAACGGCAACAACACCTCCCAGCACCACAGCCAGGTAGCAGCAACTCTGTACACAAAGGAACTATCAAATATTCATCAGGTAAACAACACGAACCTGGTAATCTCAAAATGTGGTGAAACCAGTCTCTCAGGCGCTTATCAGACTGACTTGATAACTTCATTAACAACTATGCCCACCAATCTTCACTTCTTCTGTTTCTGCCTCTTAGGGAAAACTGTTTTTGCTGTTCTGATGGCTGCTCACGGTTCCATGCCCACGCACAGACAGCCTCACCCTCACCAGAAAGCTACAGAGGGGACGAGGAGCTCTGAAGAAATGGAGCCGGGGCAGTATATAAAGTTCCCCAGGTATGGAAGTTGTGAGGGAAATGGTATGGAAGGAACACAAGAGCTCATGTCCGAAAAGCATATGGCAATCTGGAGTGCCTGGGGGAAGGCTTCCAGCCCCAGGGTCCCACTGATCACTGCTGCGTTGCCAGCCTGGGCTCACTGCTCGCCCACACTTCTCCCACACCATGCACCGAGTCAAGAAAGCAGCTCTCATCATCGTGTTTTGTGTTTTGATTAAATACGGTATTAACTGACCTCCTCTTCTGGGTAAGAAGGCAGTGGAGGGGCCAGCCTGCCCTCTGCAGCCGACATATAATCCGTCTTCTCCAATTAGATATGCTTCGCAACAAGTGTGGTGGATCCATTTATTTCCGTGCTGCAATAACGCAGATAAATCCAACTTTGGCTTCGGTCCCACTGCTTTCAAAGCTGGGGCTCCACATTTCCAATTCCTGTCCTGATTTTTTTTTTTTCCCCTTTCTGCTGCAAAATGTCACCAATTTACTTTAGCCTGGGGGCCCATTTCGAGTTTTACCGCTAATATAAGAGAAATGCATTTTTCAAGCTGTTACCACTTAACTGTACTGATATCAGCCACTCAGGGGACACAATATTGTTTACACATCCTGCTCTATGGAATAAGCACGGATGCCAAAACTCTGCCTGGGTTGTGAAGGAGACGTTTACTCTCTGTTTTATGAGATTTCCTCGATTTGTGGCTGTCTCAATGGTCGTAAAAACAGCTGTAAATCAAAAGAGCACCACAAAATTGCAATAACAACTGTCGAACTCGGCTCTAAAGAGCATAACTCCCAGCAACAGAAGGTGGAAGGCTTTTTCCTGATTTAATACCAGGTGTGGGGAGCCTACAGACCCACACCCCAGCTCAGCTGAAACACTTTTTGGCTGCTCCCCTATCACTCGCCCCCATTCCACCCCACGTAATCCCTTCCCACCTCTTTCCTCCTCTCCTCTGAAAAACAGAAGTCCTTTTCAAACGCCTGGAGAACGCTTACACAAATAACTGCTGAACGCACAGCCCTGCTTAAAGCATTAAGAGAGGCAGAGAAGTCAGCCCGGCGTTCAAACACGGCTGTGCTTTGAATTGTGGCGATCGCTTTAGCAGATGAGCTCAGCAGAGCGCTGCCTCGCTGCCGGCCTGCCCGAGAGAGCCCACATTCCTGCACCTCCCGGCCCAGACTGCAGGGAGTGGAGCGAAGGAGGAGAGGGCTGGTGAGACATGAGTTATTAACAGCAATCTTCTGGGAGCTGATTCTAGCTAAAATGGTTCCAGAACAGGCAGCTCCATTTGCTCTGACAGTCTCTAGTGAGGGCCGGCCAAGCAGCAGATGCACGAACTCCAAAGTTTCTGCTGCTCTGTGCCACTGGATACGGTCCAAACCAAAGAGAGCTTCACCCTGTGGGTAAAACAGGCTTCCTGGATTTTTCCATGCCCCATTCCAGTTGCTCTCACAAACAACCTTCTCATCCTTGTCTCCAGAAACCTAAAAGATTCTCAGTTCCTGCATCTCGCTGCCCTTTCCAACCCAAGGCTGACCCAGCCAACAACAACCTTCCCGTTCCACCTCAGCTCCTTGAGGAACTGGCGGTGGCACTGCCAGCCATGCCACAAACCCGGGGCCAGCAGCTCTGCCTAGCTTCTTTGTGCCTCCCATCCAAAGCACAGAGATCTTTCCTGACTTCATCAGCCAGGTCTTCATCCTCTTTTTCAAGTTTGCTCTTATATCAAACTCCTTCCATGGGATTTAAATACTTCCTCCTTTACAGGAGGTTTGTGTGTGCAAAAGCCAAAGTACGTGAAGAAAGTGAGAGGGAAAGCTCATGGGAAGAAAGCTTTGGTGCTGTCTGTCTCAGACTTTTTCCTGTCAGCCCCAGCAGACTCAAGTACAGTTGAGATCTAGCATTTTTACTGCCAAAAGCATTTCCTGATTGTGCTTTTCAAGCAAATGCCCCATGGAGCAAGGTAGTAGAAGGGAAGAATTCTTTACAGTGGCCATCCTGCTGTGATCCATTCGGGACAGGAACTCCCCCCTGCATTAAGAGGACAATTTAATTTCTATGGACTGCTTGATGCAAGGGGAAAAGAACCTCGGGTCTTTTGTCAGAACCCCCACAAAGTGTCAGTCCTTCTTTTTCCCTTCTTCTGCTAGACACGTATATTCACGTTCTTGAGAAAAGCCACAATGCATTGGATTGGTCTTTCACTTTCAATACATTATGCATCCCTGCTATAACCTTTTCCTGCTTGTGCAATGCCTTGCCTTTCCTTTGGCTCTCTTCTTTTAAATTTTTCTTTCATAAATACAATTGGAAAGACAAAACAAAAAATTCCCCAAACTCAAATGAACAAAAAATGCTATTCAAAGCCTTTGCTGATGATGTGACTGGCAACTCCAGTTGAGAAGCCATCTGTACAAACAAGAACTGATCTGAAATAGGGAATGGCTAGTTTTATTTCAAAAAGCTCTGCCTTCTCAGGGCTCTGGACACAGGAACTCTACAAGACAGCTGAAGCTAATGGGGTGAATGTGATCAGCTACACCCATGCAGCTCTTCCACATTTCTTTCTGTTATACTACGCTCACAGTGACTGCCTGGGTGGGGATGCAGAAACATTACAGCAGTCAAATATGTACCATGCCAACTGCGGACCACAAAAGCAGCCCACTTCCTCATGCACAAACCAAAAGCAACTTCTGCCAGTTATTGACTTGTACCAGTAGCCAACTCTTTTCAACAAAAGCATGCTTCTGTGTGCTAGAAGGTCCTGGGTTTGGAGCCTGAAGAGTCTCAAGAAGGCTCAACTACAGATGCACACCTCATACCTGGAAGGTGCTGTACTCCAGCAGGTCAGGCCAATTAACAGCAACTGTTGCAAAACAGCATGATTGCATGGCAATTGCTATGTTTCTTCTCCCTGTGTGCTGATGTGACTTTGCACGTACAGTTTTGCTTGCTTGCAGTGAATGGTGTATGTATGGTGGATGTCTGACTGAGGTTCTGCATTAGCATGTGGATCTACAATATAGCAAACCACCACTGAAACAGCTTTGCCCTTCTCCTGCATGCAAACATGAAGTAAACATTTTTTAGAGGCTGTGGCTATTGCTTGTGGTGCTCAGGAAAATGCAAAGCTTTCACTCAGCTTGTGCATGTGGCTGAGCCAAGGTGGCCCTTGGGCAGAAACAATACGACCCAGTCATAAAACACGGAACATCACTGGTGCACACGTCCAGCCACCATCTTTGCTCAAGGTAAGGCACAGGAGGTGCTGTACTTAATCTTTCTTTAGCTACGTGCTCCTCTCCCAAGAAAGCAACAGCTCTGCTCAGCTGTCAGCCCTTCAACTCCCCAGACTACCTGCTTTCAGAAGCCAAGTGCTGAGCTCCTGAAGCTTGGTCCTGGCCAACCTCTGCTAGCCCCTCTTGGTGCAAAGGGCCGAAGCTGGTGCCTCTCCCACACCTCTCTCCCAAAGGCATACAGCAGCTAACAACTCACCTCACCGCAGCTTATTGCTTGAACCAGAAGCACAAATGTGGTGTTACAAGAAGGCTTTGTGATTTAAGCATAGATGTGACTGTGCCTGCTCAGTAAGGAGATGAAAAGCCCACAGTGAAAAAAGGCGTAATAATCCTGCATGTTAATACACAGTGACTAACACCTTCCTGGTGACAATCTTCTTGTACTCGCTGCAGCAGAGGGATGTGTATAATGATCCTCCAGAGACACTATCTTGAAAATGCACAAAAGGCTCTGATCAGACGCTGGCATCTTCTGATTAGCTTAGCAAGAGCACTAAAAGGGACATCAATTTTCTAGAAAGTGTATCCTGAAAAGCACTTGATCAAACGCTCGGCTCTATGGATGTGCTTAATCTCACTGTAGCTGAAGCAGTCCCCTAAACCAACATCTTGTTTATTTCTGCTGTGAAAAATAAAACAATGGAAAGGCCTCCACAACTCAAAATGTAGAACCGAACAGTCAACAGCATAGGAAAAGTCTGAGGAGGGCCTGAATTGCTGCGGCTTTCAGCTCAGCTGTGAAACAAACTGAAGCGCTGACTCTGGCAAACAAGGGGAGGAAAGAAATAGAAAATAAATAACCACAGTGGATGAAGCTGCTAACATCACAAGAATAGCACAGGTTAGTAATACAAATGTGTATACCCTTCGATGTTTGTATCCTGGTGTTTTAGAATCTTTATTTTATTCTAGTGGACCTGAGGAACACCTACTCAAAGGGCCCAGCACAATACCTTGGCAGACTCATCGATCTTAATTCCAAAAACGAGAGTGACTACTAATACACAGAATGACTTATTTGCAAAGCAATATTCTCCATCACACGACAGCTCCTTCTGTAAGCGCAGATAGCACTAGCTAAAAATCAAAACCCGTTTTAGCTTTCATCAGACAGTAGCAGATACACCTCGATGATTCTGGCACGTTGCAGTCAACCCATCTGCTTCTCTGCATCAGGCAGACTGCAGGAAACAGAATTTTCTTTCCCCATTTGCCTCCCAGTCTCGCTGCCTGCTCCCCACCAGCACTTGCAGCTCCTTCCCCCGCTCCCCCGGCTGCAGCTGATGGTGGGACCTGCAGCAGATGGCCAATGGAGCTGGGCTGCTGTTTCCTACACGCCTGGTATTTGCAATCCAACCTCAGCACCTCCTGCCTGGCTCTGCAAGAATACAAAGCTGAAGATGCAGCAGTTCTGTACGATGAGCCAAAGGCACTTTTAAAGCTCATTTCAGATACACATTTTAACTGGTATTTCTGAAAATACGAACTTGCAAGTGTACAAGCTGAGTAAGAAGAGCAAAAAAAAATTTCAGGGAATCCCAAATCATTTGTATTTTTACCACCTTCCACCATGTCCATTATGACTTACTCATCTCGTGGAAGAGCACATACACAGGGCTGACTGAGCTCCCTCTTAACAGCCAGGGAAATGGCCGGTTTCCGCCGTCCAATTCAAGCTTTCAGGCTGCTGTGCTTGTGCAGGATAACCTGAAGGCTTCTGTGGCCTAAACCACTTCAGCATGCACAGACAAAAGAAATAATGTCACCCTGCCTCCGTACTCCCACCCATCCGAGGCAATGCTAGCCGTAACTTGGCTTCTGCTCTCTGTTCTTGTTTCTGTGCATTACAAATAAGAACATCGTTCAGAGATCTCTCCCCAATTTACTTCACTCCAAAGGAGACAGATGGTGGAAGACAGAGGGTTTTACAGTAAGAGGGGTTGGATTTTTTTCCCTCTTCATTTGTTCCCTACGTTGTCTCTTATCCTCGGGGACCTGGAGTTTCTTTTGATAGCACTGTACTGCTTAATAAACACACATACAAGCATAGTCACAAGTATACATCTATCATCAAAGAGCCCTTCTTGTCTCCACTCCCCACAAAGTTGATTAATGATTACGTGTTTAACACATACATTATACATGGGAGGGGGAGACGAAGAGGGTAAATCCAAGCCTCTGTATACATTTACATATATTTACATACTCACATAAAGAAAGCAGAGGAAAGCAAAAGAGGGCCATTCCCATCGGGACAAAAATCCATTTTGACAAGGATAACTCCAAATTCCTCTTTTAGAGAACAGAAATAAAAATGAAGGCTGTACCTGGCCCATGGAAGGAAGCAGAGAATGAAGGAGCCATTTTTGGTTCCTGACATGAAGCAGCAATCACATCACTTTCAGCTTGTCAGTGGGATCCAACAGTTTATGAGAAAGGAAAGGGGCTCCAGTTTTAAAAGTGCTCTTTGTACTATTCTTTCTTGCAGCTAAAATTGCAGCTAAGCAGGTAATACATTAGGTAATCCGGTCAATTAAGTGAGTCCTTGATGTAGAAAGAAAAAAAAAATCAATCAATCAACACCCAGAGATACTGGCATGTTTCACGGACTGCAACCCGGTGGGACAACAGATCCAGTACAACCTGCTCTGACCCTGAGATGCAGGCAAACAAGAGACGTGGTGTGGAAGGGAACAATATGGCAAACTTCCTTTTCCATCCTCCCAGGCTGAGCCCATGCACAGACCTGGATAACTGCCCATGCACAATGAAGCAGCCTGAAGGCTGCTTTAATCACGCTGACTGCCAGTGGTGTGAGCATTGTTCCAGCAGCCGGGGGACCAGCGCCATGGTGAAGGACTCCCCTGACACAGTCCCTTCTGGCAGCTGGGACAAAGCTGGCACTGGAACTGCTATTGTGGCTCTCTGCTCTCCAAAGCATCCTCGTGCAGAGTTAATCTTCCAGCCTCCTGCTCTGCTGGCTTTCAGACATCTTTGCAAGGTTCAGATCAAATGCTGCTCCATTTGCAGGAGTCTGCTGTAGGATGCCAGTGGCAAACAGTTGCATTTGGCACTACTCTGTGCTGAACCAATTCACACCGGCCCTCTGCACACACTGAACGACCAGCCGCGGTTGTGGCACAGCGCTGGGCAGGACAAGGCTCAGAGCAGAGGCTGCCAACACAACGGTTAAAGTCAACAGCGGAAAGCCCAACAGCAGCCGGAGGGGCAGCAACACGAATTGTTTGAGAAGAAAACCTTACGCACACGGTACTGCTCACAGTGCTGAGGCTGTAGGAGCTGCATGGCCACAGAGCTCCCACACCTGCAAACACACATCAGGAACTCTTTTTTTCCCCCTTCCCTTTGTCTCATGACCTTTTGACTCTGAGTCACGCTGGCTGACCTTACGACTTCACACTTTCCCTCTCCCTAAAGCACAAGGCCTGACTTAAAGAAAAGCCACATTCTTCCACTTGATCTTTCTTCCACCACAAGATTTTCCTTAGCAGTAGAAGAGTGGAGAAGATTTGCCTTGGATTTTTCAAGTAGGAAAATCCAAACTTTCTCAGGAAGTGGCAGCAAAGAGGCTCCACTTACACTGAGACAAGCAGCAGCACTGCCTCCTGCTCTGCACCCTGCCCTGTGCATGGACCAGGCAGCTGCAGCAAACTCCGCCATGCTGTGAACTGAAGCAGATGTGGACCACTGCCACGAACACATCCTACCATACATCTGCAGCAGCCATTGCATAGCATTAAGTTAATTTGCACTGAGATGAAGCAGTCCAGGGTGGAATCAGCGCCACGATGCATGGCAGCACATCCTTCTGCATGTGAGGTCATCAGCCTGCAGCACCCTGCTGCCCGCCTCCTGGGCATGGCTTTATCACTGCTTCAGCCAACTGTGGGCACACTCTTTTTCCACTGGTTCTGCACTGTGATGGATATTTCAGGCCTACCTAGGCTACAGCTGGAAGATCTCGCTATAACTGGGTAACTCATCAAGGTTACCCAGGAGCACAGATGGGGTGTTTGACCCACAAGCAATGGAAGCACCCGCTCACGCTCTGCATATACTGACTTAATGGAAAGGATTACAGCATCCAAACCTTCTGCTAAGCACGCTCTGGCTGAATGTGCTGGCTGCTTTGTGGGCTTGTACATGTCCAGGGGTTTGATAGTGCCATAATGAGATCTGCTTTGATCTTTGCTACTTCTGGATTTCAAGTTCTTCTCTTTCCAAGCTGATAAAATGAGCAAGACAGTGGCTCTGGAGACTGTTCAGCAACATGTGCTGAGGCCTCAGGACTCTGCTGTCTGAGTAATGCCTCTGCTCAAGCCGGTGCCAGCAGAAAAATGACTCAATGTGCAGGCTCTGGGGACTTGGGTTGAAGAAACCAACACACCACATATACAGAAAGCTGTGATCACTCCTCCTATTTAAGTAGGGAGATACTGCAGAGCAAAAACAGGAAAGCCAATGTGGGACCCTGGTAAAGGCAAGCGCAAAAAGGCTTGGAAGGGGACCAAGATGCAGGGAGCGTACAATGGCATGCTACAACTGAGACGTTCTAGAGGCTGAGCAAGGCTTAACATTTTCAGAATCCAGGAGAGTATAAAACGGCCGAGTGTGCAAGCTTCCCCAGCACAGAAGTGACTCAAACTTTGATATTTTGGCTTTGAAACTCCTGTTTCAACATAAATTTCTCTGCAGCTACAAAAACAATGAAAAAGCCCCATAGCCACATCTCAAAAAACCCCTTCTGCAGCAGAGAATCTATTGCCCTGCGCACTGAAATCCCGGTCCGCTGCTCGGGCTTTCAGGTATCACTGTAATGCAAATCGTAGAGAAAAAGCACTCTCAGAATAACAGTCCTGCAGAACGTTACCCTTGGTACCACCGACGCCCCGGTAATAACCTCCACTGCAAATTGAAAACGTTACCATCGCCCCGAGAAGCGCTGGAAATATTTAGTGCTATCAATGTAGGTCTAGTTTCATTAGTAGTCCAGACATGTGGTAATGAAGAACCCATTCAATTCCCTATCTCTGTGAGAGGTACACTTCCCGAGCTCCTGGAGAGCACACACAGGGCTGTTATCTCTGACAGGGATGGACACATGTGTGCATGTCCCAGATTTGGAGACGGCACTGCAGCGAGCGCAGCTCTCGCGTCACTCAACTGCATTGCTTAGAATTTTATATTTTAATTTTTTTGATGTCTGGGGAGATTAAAATGAGAACTGGCAGCATGTGCAAGGGATACTGCACTTTGAATGCGTTATCTACAGCGATTCAG
The DNA here is from genome assembly GCF_019238085.1 of Lagopus leucura. Classification (NCBI taxonomy): domain Eukaryota; kingdom Metazoa; phylum Chordata; class Aves; order Galliformes; family Phasianidae; genus Lagopus; species Lagopus leucura. The sequence goes on along the minus strand of NW_024962260.1, from coordinate 8,170,049 downwards.
GCTTCCTGGAGCTCCAGCTGAAGCGGGTTTTCCACGATGGAAGAAACTACATTACATCGCTCCCTAGGAAGTGAAACAAAACAATAAAGGATGGTTAATCTCTTCTCTAATTCTGCTCGGTGGGACAGCTCCTTCAGCAAGCAGCGCCTGGCTGTATCTACCTGGGAGGGGGTCATTTCACTTCGGCTTCCTCTTCTGCTTCCCCCCGTCCCTGGGAGCGCTCTGTCTCCCCGCTGCATCTTTCAATGGCTTTATCAGAGCTCGCACCAACTCAAGCGTGAAAAGTAGCTCCAGGCCCAGCGGGGAGAGGTGGGGGAGTGCGTGTCTGTGCGTGGCGCGGGGGGAGACAGGGGAAGACGAGGGAGGAAATGTTATTCTGTCCTTTGTCTTTTCAACAATTTCTTTTTAATGCAACTTGCAGAGCAGCATATAATTAGGGGTCTTGCGGAGCAGGCTTAAACTCAGGAGTAACCCTTCTAACGACCTCAGCAACGGATAATCAGGTACGCGGCTGTGGGGCTCAGCACGCCTCCCCACCCGCCGCGCCGCTCGGCCTCGTAATTAGAAGCCTCCACACTCCGCTGCATAAAGGCAGATTGCAAGGACAGCGTGAAGCCCTTGTTTGAAGCTGGGGGCACAAAGATTGCAGTGCCTGTGATGGATGGAGACAAAGACTCCGGTGCTGGAACGCTTCCAGCAGCCTCGCAATACTCACAGCATTTCTGACGGACATTTTTGGGATTTCTTACAGCAGCGAGGGCTGTTCTGCTGCACCCCCTCCGGATTCCTTCACAGCTCCAGGCACGGGCACAAGGCCCCAGTGATGGTCTTCCCATCAGAGAGGATGGGCCGTTCCCTTTTCCCCATGTTCCTGACAAGAAGGAATGCCTTTGCACTTGGACAAAGAGTGGTGGGGACATGGGGCTCAGCCCCCTAAAACAATCCCCGAGCCGGGGGGTCTTTCAGCTCACTGCACTCACTCTGATCTGAAACGGCAGTAGCAAGAGTCGGGCTGAAGTTGTAGCCAATGTTAGCATGATTCCCCTGAACCCTCAAGCACAGATTAAAAAAAATACCCTATTTACGAAGGCATCCAGACCCCCTCTCTCTTTGCTGATGAGAACTTGCCTTTCTTTAACTATTTCTATAACTTTAAGTACATGAATATTGACACTGAATTGTATCCCAGTTGCAATGGAAAGAGCAGAAGGAAGAACGGAGGATGGGATTTTTGGGGAAGAAAAAGCCAAGAGAGCAAGGGGAAGCCAGCCTGTGTAACACAGACCCTCACAAAGCAGGTGATGGCTTCTGTTCCACTCCAGTTCCACTCCCTTATTTTCATCTTCTGGCTGCTGCTGGGGCTTGCTTGTCAGTACCTCCACGCCTGACCCCTTCCCGTCCCACCTTGGCCTTGCAGCAAAGCAAGGAGCAGAAAACCAAACAGCTCAGGCAACCTGCACAGCGCAGCAGCGGACTGAAAAGAAAGCAGCAAAGGCAAAAGGGCTTGAATAATAAGGAGGAAGAAAAACCATGGAGCCTTTCAGAGGCTGTCAATCGCCAGACAGACAAGCTTCTGAGGAAACAGCAGAGGAGGCAGGCTGAGGGATGAGCGGCTCCCTTACGGCAACAACCCCAGTGTCACATCTCTCCTTTCCTTACACCGGGTTAGCAGGGACTGTAAGAGCACAGAACATAGGAGATACCCACAGCAGAAATCAGGACACCCCGCCAACGACGGCTGCCCTGAACTCAACTCATCTGAGAACTCTTAAAACCCAGGAAGATCATTAACAAACTAATAGGAACCACCAGTGTAAGGAGTGTTACCTGGACTCACTAACGTGCCTCATTCTGAATAATGAAAGGGCAGAAGTATTCAGACACGGAGTCACTGCAGCTAAAACCACTGTCACAAAAGATGCTGTGATCCACGCTCTGTCTCCCATCCCAGCCTCTCCTTAGGTACTACTGCTGCTGCTGCACGAGAGCATTCTCCACCACCACCATGCCCCATTCTGCCTTTTGTTCTCCCCACTGCTCTAAAGCACCATGATTTCATACACCACCCTCCAGAAAAAGCACATTACAGCACGCTGCAGCCCAGCCTCAGAATCTCCACACAGCCCCTCAGAACTGCATGCTCCATGGCCACACCTCTGTCCTTGGGAGGTGGGATACAACTGCTGGATGGGAGCAAAGCAGCCCTACATGGTGGGGCCTCACAAACACAACGCAGCTCCAGACATCCCCATTCACCAGGGCTCTTTACACCAGAGCTCCTCCCCAGATCACCAGGCCGCTTGTTTGCAGAGAACAGGACCGCAGCCGGTGCCCAGCGTGACATTTTCCCAGCGCTGTGGCACTGTGGGAGGCTTCCCACAAAGTCTGGGGTTGTCTCCCTCCTTCTTTCAGTGCTTTTCAGAGGTGATGAAAATAATCAATGCTTATTATGCAGAAGCTTTGTTACACTCCTGCTCCTTGCTGCTGCACCTACCCAAGGCCATGTCATCTCTACAGAACAGAAAGGCAGGAACGATGCTTTCACACAGGTAACTCAGCGCTAGGCCTTCTCACGACAAACCTGAGGACACCCCACACAGGCTGTCCCTGTTTGCTGTACCAGCCTGAACTCTGCAGCCCTGCCTCACTCTGCCAGCTGCATGCAGGGGAAGAACTGCTTATAGCTCGACTCCAGTATGATTTCACAGGCTTCAAATCTACTTTCATGTTGGCTGTGTTACGTATTTCAGCACAAAGGAGCACAGCTTCATCACACAGCAGAGCTGCTCCACTTCTCCTGCAAGACATGTATTTACCTGAACAAAATCTTTTCACCAGATCTTTTTGGGAAACACATTGAATACAAATTTGGGGAACTATAAAGAAGGAAGCTGCAGAGAACTTCTGAATGTTTATGAGCAGATCCAGCTCTGTGACATTCAGAAACAATGCCAAATAAAGCCACCTTCCCTTCTTTCAACTTCCCATGCGTGCACTTGCTGCAAATAGTTTCCACAAACTACTTCATACATCTTGAATTGACCTCTGCCAGCATCTTTCTTCCAGCCCAATTAACTCCCCGCAGCTCCCCCCAAGAGGACACGTGCTGAATCCCATTAAGGCAGCAAGAGTGCAGCCCGTGTCTCCACGGCAGCAGGAAGGCTCCAGAGAGCCGTGACCCCTCATGGCTGCCTGCTCCCTCCAGACTGACCTCCCCTCTCTGCTGGCAGCGAAGGGATGAGGACAGAAGCTGGCACGGCACTGGGAGGCGCTGCGGGAGCTGCGTGCGGTCGGACAGGGAGGGGACCAGCATGGAAGCCGAAAATTTGAGGGCTCTGTCGTGCCACTGTTGACTCCTTCACTGTGATTAACTCCTTGACATCCTCCTCCCGTGACAAGTGGGGGAGGACAGGCTGAACGCGGCGATCCATTTGTCAGGGAATTGCCTCCTTCCCTTCCCAGCCTCACTCCCACCCATGATCTTTATGGCTCTGCTCCATGTTATGGACGGTTCGCAGCCAGATGCAGATTTGACAGCTGACATTTTCCCTATGAAAAATTCTGTTTGGGGGCATCCCAAGCTCCTTTGCCAGACCTGGTGGTAATAACATTTGCAAGCTTAAGCCCACCCCATGGGCTCTGTATGAGGGAAAGAAATCCTCTCCTCTCCAGCCTCTCATTCAAATGACAGTAATTAAAGAATCTCATCACTCTAGACCTGGAGAGGGAGGGGACTTTCATGGTAATTGGAGACATTACACGAAGCCACACTGTGCTTATTAAAAAAAAAAAAAAAAAAGGAAGGGGAAAAGAAAGGAAAAACCACACACAAAAAACCAACCCCCTTCCTCCCAGCCAGGCTGGCATTTCCTGAATACATTGCCTTTTTTTGAGGCACATTTGTAATACTGAAGACTATTGGAAGGGCTCCTGCAGCCCGATTAAGTGTAATGCAGCGTTAAGAAAAATAGGAGGGAGGGGGGAAACCCTCAGAAAAGCAATCGAAGAGAAAAATCTATCCCTGGCGCTTTGGCTCAGTTACAGCCAGGAGCCCTGCTCCAAACACATCCCACTTCCCAGCCATTTTCTCTGCCGGACACTCAGGGGACCCCAGCACAGCAAACTACAATTCCTAGTAAATATATCCCAGGGACACAATTAGTTTTTCAGCTGGGGGCATGATAAATTGGTCATGCATAATTCAAGGCTGGAGCAGGCTAGCGCACAAACTGCTCGGTGGCAGCTCCCTGGCAGAATGCAGATGGGCTGCCGGGCGCTCCCGTGGCCAACTATGTGCGCAGCAATCCCTGCTGCAGCCTTTCCTTCTTGTCAACGTACATTTCACCAACCAAATGCCTTTGGGGATTGAAGGTGCTTTATCATCATTTCAAACCTGCTTCAGCGCTCCCATCCCTGTCCATGGGTGTAGTTCCAACCACACACTTGCAATGGCGAGACGCGTAATTTTGGGGCTGCAGACGGTCTGTGAGGTGGATAAAAAGCCCACCTGGAGGAACAGCCTGAAGCTCTCTGAGCTTTCTTTAGCACTTATATAAATAAAGTTAGCCGCTCAGAGTCATTCCTTTGGAGAACAAGAAGAGCTGCTGCTCAGCAGAAGTCAGTCTTGTGAGGAATGAAAGGAAACCTCAAAGGAAACTGTGGGAGTGCTTCAAAATGCTGTGCTCAAATCGCAGTTTCTCAGTGCACGCTCTGTAGCCTTCCAGCCGGTGAGGGATACACTGCTGGTGTGCTGGAAGAAGCCACTAGAAACAGTTTTGCTATTAGTTTGACTGCAAGAGAAATGAGTATTCGCAGCCTCAGATGCAGCCTTAGGAGCGATGGCCAGCAGCTCTCCTCCAGCAGCCGCAGTCCCGGCAGCCCGCACAGCGCTCGCATCTCCTCGCAGGATGTGCTCAGCTCTTCAGCAACCAAATAAGCATTCCAACACTAGTCTGTGGGAAATATTCCTAGGGAGTAAGTTGCACTGGATCATTTCCAGCGTCAGGAAAGAAGCTGCTGCAGAGGGGGGTATCAATAAGGAAAAATTTGTTTCCTTTTGGCAACGTATCTGTAGATACAGGAGCCCTTTATTTTCATGGTCAGTCTCAAGTACCCAAATAGGAGACTTTGGTTTCTGCCTAGTAGCCAGTGAGAACAATCCAGGCTTTTCTGTTTTAATAGGAATGCTTTTTTTTTTTTTTTTCCCCTCCCTGAGCATGACTGTCTTTGTTGGATAGAGCTGGGTTTCCCTAGAGGGGAAACAAATAAAATCCCAAACAAATAAAATAGGGTACAAATCCAGGGAGCATCGACGTTAGCCTTGGGGAACATCCTCATCACCTTCAAGTGGCACAATTCTGCCAATACTTAAGCAGTACTGACTGTCAGCACGTCCACAGAAGTAAACCCAACTGTTCTCAGCATGCTAGCACTGTCATCTGAACAATTCCTCACACTGCCCCTTGGTGCACCAGGCAGAGCTGTCACAAAACCCCCCGGATGGCCCTCTTCCATCCTCCTGGCATGCCTTTCACACTTTGGTTCAATTGCAGTCACTTCCAGGGAAGGTTTTTAGTATGGTGCTAATTTGTTTCACTTAACTTTCTAAAAAAAAAAAAAAAAAAGCAAACAAAAAAGCACTTTGCTCACATATTGTTTAAAGGTGTGACTATGGGCACAGCCGGGATACCAAAGCAGACACCCAACCAGGGACACTGCAGGGCGCCAAAAGATGGTCAGAAAAAAAGTCAAAAGGGGAATCAGATCAAGAAAACAGTGAATGGTCACATGTTAGAGTCACAGGTCTGAACTTCCCAGGGAACACTTCAAGGTGTGAAGTGAAACACAGAGAAACCACAACCATAACCACAAATCACCAGCGCCAGGAAACACATCAAGAACACTTCACACACTGTCCGCTAAAGACAAAACGGGCCTGTCCTTCTCCATGCAGGAGGAAGGGATGCAAAAACTCACTGTGGACTTGGGGCACAGCCTGAAGGGCCATGTGGGCAGGGGCTGGGAGCACCCAGCGGGCACAGGCACAGCACACGGACCCTGCAGCACACAGCTTCCTATGAATCCCACCGCACTTCCACGTCCCGGTAACAGCGAGCAGCTGCCGCAGGTCAGACAAAACCCCTCTCATATTCACACAGCTCATCTGCACAGCACCGCCAGTGGAGCCTCCTGGGCATTTACAGGGCTCAGAAATTACAACCGTGGTCCGGTCAAAAATACAGAAAAGCCTTGGTGGTTCCACAAGGCCAACCATCCCCGGTGTGGGCACAACCAGCGACTGCTTCCTGAGTTTTCACTGGAAAAAAGGACCAGAAGCACATGAGATACAACACAGCCATGTGCTTTGTCTTGTCTTCAAGAAAAAAGCACAGCAAAACAGAAACTTCCCCACTAGAATATTAAAAGTAACAAATTTTAAAAAATTATTAACAAACACTAACCTCAGATCATTAGCCACTCTGGCAGCGGGCCAGAGAAAATTTATAGCCGACGTGCAACATCAGCTTTCATCCAGAAATGCTAATTTCAGTAAAATGAATAGTGTGTGGGCTTTTCAAACTGCTTTGCATTTGGCTCCTCACAGCCCTGTTTAAAGCCTGGGAACCGGCCATATAGTTAAACTGCACAGATGTTCAACAATCTGTACTTGTGTTAATTACCCTAATGTGAGCAGAAACTCAACAGATCCCTGCTAATGAAGGAGAAAGTTTTCCAGTGTGACTACCGTATGTTTCATTGTCACTGTATTACCAAGCTTCTCCCCCTCCTTCCTCCGCCCCCCAGCTCCTATTCTCTCCATCTCCTTTGCATTCACATCACCCTCCTACCTCAGCATGCATGAATTGGACCAACTAATGACTGTGTATTCGCAACATGGCAGACACCATTAGGCTGATCGGAGGTGCGGCTGCTGAATTTTAACAGGCAATTTTAAACAAGGTAAGAAAAACAGATTCATCATGTTCTCGATTCTCCCATCCCCACCCATCTGCCATACTCCTGCCCTTGCCACAGCTAAAAAACACTGGCGAAGTGTAAACACAACCCCCCTTATAAAACACAGGAGTGCACAAAGCAATGCAAATAGATGTTGCTGGGTGATTGCCGGGGATGGAGCTGGGAGCACAGGCTGAGCAGATAGCACGGGGCAGCACAGGCACAGCTCTGGCCGAAATGTGCCACGGGCAACCTGCTGCCGCTCCTTGGAGCACGAAGGGCTGCCCACGGCTGTGAGCACAGCACGCTGCATTCAGCTGCATGCAGGAGCTATGATGGGATTTCTCGAGGGCAAACTATGAAAGAGCAAGGAAACGCTCAAGTGATCAGCGCTGCCAGTAGCAATGAACCAACACTGCTTCTCAGCTTAACCCAGCATTAAAACACACTCGACCTCTGAAGAACTGCTTCTCCCACCGAGGATCTCGCCTTCTCCTCCCGCGCCTCTGCACGGCTCCGGTGCTGATCACACCTCCAGCCGCTGCTCCCCCGCCAGCTGTGTGCTGCTCGGTGCAGCCTGCTCTCACCGCGAGCCCCAGCAGAGCTCTGGCTGACACCGGCCCGGCCGAAGCCACAGTGCACATCTCTGCATTGCCAGCGCTCCACAGCCAGGCCAGCCCTCACCAGCACACTGCATGACAACGGCCCCTGTGGGAACAAACACGCTTGCCATGCTCGACTTGACTGGCAGATTCCCCCCCTACGGCAGAAGAGGGGGAAAGGCCAACTTTGCTCATTTATTGCCTCTATCCTGCTAGCTCAAGCTCCTTTGTGCTCGCGGGCTCGCAGAGCAGCAGCAGAAGGCCGCAGCGCACTGCGGGCCGCCATCTTGGCGCCATCTTGCCGCCTCTCAGGACAGGCCCTGGCTGCCCCTCCTTGCCCGCAGTCCGTCGCTCCTCCTCACAAACCTCGCTCTTCGCAGCGTGGGGGGGTTTGGCGTCACCCGCAAAGGGCTGGGAATTATTTAGAGAGCTCTTGGCTCTTTTCTCCTACCTCTCCATCGTTAGTACTGGAAGCAACACAGCTGTCTAATGGCAACTTCAGGCACCCATGGGCCAGCGAAGCAACGTTTTCCACACTTAAATAACACTGAGCTGATTTAATTACTGCACTTAATACTAACAAAAGATGTCTCAATTTAATCTTCAAACAGCCCTCCAAGATCAAAACACAGCTGGCTGGATAACAAGATGGCCTAGGCCAGCAAACAAGTAGGTCCAATTTGTTCAAGAGCTGAATCCACTCCTCGGTATGAAAGGCCAAGGAACACTTGTGTGTCAAGCGAATCAAAGAAAGCTGTGCTCCTTCTCCCCCTCCCTTCCTGCCCAACTTTTGTTATGCAGAAAAATAATAGAAAGGCAGCTGATTCATGGGTAAAGAAATGCAACACCATAAAAGAACAAATGATGTTTGGGAGAGAAAGAAAAGAAGTAAGAACTAAGATTTAACAGGTTTTGTTTTTATAATCCTTCGAGATGATTAAGAATGAATGAATCAGATTAAAATCACATGGGGACAAAGGAAGGTCTCTAACTCTTTTGTTTTTCTTTCCATACTGGACAGAAGAGACAGCTCATTAAGGGAAGCCCTCAAGACTCAGCCACAGTGAGGAACAACCATGCCTTTTTTTAAAGTGTCTGTAAGCTGTGTTTGCGCAAGAAAAAGTAGGGGAAAATTAACCATTTACTTTTAACATTTTCTAATTGTCCACACTGAGCTGTTACTGTTACTTTTTGCCAATTATTCTGAAAAACTCCTCTCTCTCGAGCAGCTTTCAACGCACATTCCCGCTGACACCACAGTTGGGTCTCTCCAGACACCTTCCAGGAATTTGTAAGTTTTTGCACATTCCATTACAGCTACACACAGAAAAGTTAAAGCCAACCTTCCAGCCACTGCAACATTTCTGCAATTCCCTGAGCAACAGAGAAGCCTCAGTAAATGTTTGTGTTGTACAGAGGACGTAGCTCTCCAAATTCCCCTTCCAACTACCGATAGTAACTAGGGGCATGCAGCCCACTTTTTGATCTCAGCTCTCCTGGTATTAGTTACAAACAAGTTCACTACAAAACAGTTTACTGAGATTTGTGGTCTTTGGATTGACAACAGTCTGTGGGATATTACTGAATATTGCTGAAAGGCTCCTCTGCAATAAATTTTCCTAATCTTTTTCTCTTGATGGAGAGCTGTAATTAGGTAACCCACGTGTTCCAATTTTCCTTGCAGCCCGTGCATGCCCTGGATCACATTTTTTTGGGATTACAATGCCTTTTTCTTCTCTCCCTCAACACATACAGAGCTCACTCCAGGTTTCACAATACTAGTTGCCAAAAGCAGTTCTTAAACAACAGATGATGTCACTAGCCAGTGCACCATGAATTTGGAAGACAGCACAGAGGGGAATTCGCTACATCTCTGTGGCCTGTCCTGTCTTCTCTCTGGGCTGGGACACGACAGAGGAAGAAGGCATTACATTTAAAACGATCAGGCAATTTGGTGGTTTGCTCCAATCCTCTGGAAGGCATGAGGCATAGACAACCAAGGAAGCCATTTAAGTAAAAGGGACTTCGAGAGGTCACCTGGCACAGTCTCCTGCTCAAACAGAGTTAACTTCTATGCTCCAGCAGATTTAGCTGAATCTGCACCCCAGCACTGAACTCATTACCTCACTGTTCAGTTAAGTACCTTCTTCTCCTAGTAACTTGACTTCAACACCTGGTTTTGCAACTGGTGAAGCACACATTGCTGCAGCTTTTAATGCAACCTCCGTACTGCTCAGAGAACATTTCTTGTGCTTCAAACTAGCTGGGCTCAGAAATCTGAATGGCAACAGGGAATAGAATTTTCCATCCTCTTGTCGAAACGGTTTCATTTAAATGGGGCTGAACTTCAGGTTAAAACCACTTTCCCAACCAATTTCAGTTCCAGACCACTAACAAGAGCTCTCGAGGAGGCACTCGCTGCTCAATTTCAAGCAAGTGACTGTTTCCAGATTTCCTGGTTAAGTTACAAAGACAGGGAACCAAGAGCAATTCTCCTAACTAGAATACACAAGCACAACCAGCTAGAAAACCTCCTCCTGCTGTCTTAGACTGAAAGTGGGCTCTGCTTTATGGCCAGCACTACACACACAGCTCTGAGTGCAGAATCCTGACCTACAGATTTCCTCAGGGCCAGAATGTTCAAACATGCTCAGACAATCGCACACCACTATTTCAAAGGCACACCTTTGCATGAGATTCCCAAGGGCCTTCGGAGTTTTGACTTAAATGCCTGGATTATTTTTACAATTCCAGTTATGGGTTCTTTGTTCACAGGGAGTTAAGCAATACAAAGAACGTAGCATGAGAACAATGGGCGTATTACCATGCATGATTTCTCTTTAAAAAAAAAAAAATCATTCTTTTCATTAAGTTGCAGATCCAATTTCAGTCTTTATTATCACTTTGCCATGAGAGAAAGTGGTTCTTAATTCTAATAAAGGAAGGGAGCGTCGTATTTCAACAAGAGCTAAAATGCTTCCTGCAATACAGGAGGTGGAAAGCTCTTTTGCTCGCAGCGACTGCGGGCCAGACTCAGAGAATGAAAGGGAAATAATCCTTCCACACTGAGTAAATAAATCTCTTGTAGGACATACCTAATGGTGGGCAGTAGCCCAAAGGCACCTTGTCTGATGAGATCACTGCTGCCCCCTCCACTTGAAGGGAAATTAAGAGAATGCTCTGCCAAGCACATATTAACGTTTCACTTATCACCTAACCTGGGGTCCAAGTGAGTAAGAATACTGCTGCAGCCTATGGAGCACCACTGGACTAATAAAAACCTTTCTACCATGTTAACCAAGCTGGATAAACAGCCACAGCCACTGTGTCAGAAACTTTCACTGTGATTTCTAAGCCATTTTCACCCTCAAATCTACTTGACCCTTAAAAAGGAGCCTGCAGTACATTTAATGAGGCAGTCATACAAAACTTGACTGTATCCCGTTTTCTGTGAGAAAGACAAGCGAAACCCAGTGCACCAAACAAAACAGGCACTGCCCATTCACACAGGTTCCTGCAATTCACCTCTAAAGAAACAACAGAGACCCAGCGTTCGCATTTCATGTTACTGTGTGCATTTTGCAATGGAAATTCTGATTGTGCTTGGTCAGCTGAAGCTTCTGATCTATTCTGGTTAAAAAGGCCCTATGGAAATTCTTTTTTTCCTGAAGATGACCAATAGGCCTATTATTTTACAGCCTTTTACAGTTTACACCAGCACTGGAGCCGTATGAGCAAAACCCATCTTCAAAACATAGTCCTCACTGGCAAGAACTAAACATAGTTTTGTGAAATTATTTTTAATACCGTTCCATCGCTGCCCATTCTAGTGAAGGAAATTAAATTAGTTGCAACCTGAGTACCAGGAGTGTGGTTTAAACACGGCCCACGGGGGCAAGCAACACAAAGAGGGAATGCAACACGCATGGAACAAGCCCTGTGCTGATGCTCACTGCACTCCTGGCTCATAAAAGTTCCTCTGGTCACAAAACCAACACGCTCCTCTCAGCTATGTCCGGTCTCCTCCTACTCCTCAACCTCAGCAAGTACAGAAAGAGTAAAGCAAATGCAGAGAGTTTCATAAAAGACCTACAGGGCTCATAAATGACATGTTCACCCGACAACCAGGGATACGTGCAGTGCCAATATTCCCATTTCGCTGTTGGAAAACCTCGTGTACAGGCTGGCAGGTGCCTTGCACAGCAAGGTTGTGGCAGCACACAGGACGAGGCTGCAGCCCAGGGACAGGCTGCTGGGGCATTTTTCAGATCTTTAGCAGCGTTGAGAGGGATTATATGCCACTCATTGCATGCATTATTCATTGTTATTCCTTCGATACTCCAGCTCTCAGTACAAGGAATAAAGTGACTCCAAGAACCTCTGAACCATGCACAGAAGACATTTCTACTGAAATATCACTAACCAGAAAATCAGCAAGACACTGCTGGACAAATTTCGAGCCAGACCTAAACTGAGAAATGGAGAATGCAAAAGAGCAGAAGCAACTAGTGTTCCTCTCCTCCAGTCTTCTCGCGTGCAATTCCCAGCCACAGGATTTAGCTGTGACGAACGGAGCTGTGAGATACAGAAGCCAGATATGGTGTGTGCTTATGATTCCTTGCAGGTAGCAGAGCACAGAACCCCTGCCCTTCCCTCTGCCTGGGCCATTCATCTTGCCCAAGTGATGGAAAGCCCCGTTCCCAGCGGGTGGTCCTGCTCTCGCAGCCCTTAATGCCTAATTGTCACAAATCAACTCCAACCTCCACGCTCGGGCTGCTGCTACCCATCCCCCCCTTCCAGCCCATTCTCTTCAAGCCGATGGCAGCCCAGGATCCTCTCACGTTACCCAATCAATCTTTGGACACAGCACCTCGAAAAAACAAAGAGGCAGCAGCGACGCGAGCGCGGCCAGAGCCACATCAGGCGCGGCAGCCGAAGAGCCGCCAGCCCGGCGTGCCTGCGCGCACGCGTGCACACACACATGCCTCCTATTTTATTTTTTTGTTCAACTGGAATTAATCAGGAACGATAAACACTGTTTGTCTCCTGAAAGCAGCGGTGGGGGGATGAAATATGCTTCTTAAGCTTATCAGCCTCAGTGCCACCGAGGAGAAAGCTGGCTGCTAAGCCCGGGGATAATGGGCTGTCCTTTCAGGAAGGTATCAGAGGTCTCAGGAGAGGGAGGCAGCACAATGGTGTGACCTTCAGCTAATAAAGCCCACCCTAGAGTCCAAAGAAGCTTGGGGAATATTGACAAAAGTTCATATTTACAACAGCCTGGACTCTTTCCAGAGACCATTACCAGTTTAGAGAGCTGCAGCCTCTGTACGTATGCTCACAGAGGCTTTTATTCTGCCTCCTCCTTTCTTTCTTTGTTCCCATGCTGGCAAAGAAAAAAAAAAAATTTAGTTGGAAAATGGCAGTTCTGCTAACAAGGCCCCACCAGTACCTTTTTTAATGAAGAGAGTCATTTAAAATTTCAATTTCAACCTCAGCGTTATCCTCTACTTGAAGGAGATTCAAGGCCTCTTGCAAGGATTCTCAGCGCGTCATCACGCTCATCAGGAAGAAAGCATATGTGTTTTTGTGGAAAATCTGCTGATGTATTTATAATTCTTTAAACAAAAAGGCAGCCAACATATTGTAAAATGAGAAGGTTTTTTTCTTTCTTATTTTTTTTTCAATAGGCACTGGCAATCAATGCAGCCCCTGTCAGAAACGCTGAACTGAAGCTGTTTTCAGGCAGAAACTGATCCCCCCTGGCCTGCACTGCGGTCAGCAAAAGGAGTCTTAGCCCAGAACTGGGGAACATAGGCATGACTGGAATACAAATAATAAATAATATTTTAAAAACTATTCATACAGTAAGAAAAGCCAATTGCAAAACATAAAAACTGTCTGAAACAGAAGTTTCATTTTTCTGCCTCCTAAAGTAGCTCCAAAACAAACATTAAAAGTAAAGGTTCTGAGGAAATTCGGAAATTTGTTTTCGAAGGTAACTTCAATGAAATCAACATTAGAACTCAAAACATTTAATGGAAATAGCATCTTCAGTGACAGAACTGTTTTGAACACAGAGGATCCAGCCACGCCAGTCTGCCATTTCCATTTACCTGCCCATGCCTCAGCCCTGCCATCCAAAATCTTGCTGGGGCTCAAAAGGGATCCAACAATTGGAAGAGATTAGGACTTCCTCCACAAAGCTTCTCCTACGAGGTGCCCCTGCACCTGGTGCTCCTGGTGGTCTCATTTACCACACTGCAATTTCAGCAGTTGCCTTCCAGCACCAAACCCATTTCCAACCACAGCTCTGGGGGTACGGCAGTAAGGCAGGCCCACAAGCAGCTTTCCAAGCTCTTCGTTTCAGCCCAAGCATGCATTTTATCCCTTCTCTTTATCTTATTCAGGCATATTAACAATCAAGAGAGCTCAGGTGATTGATTACAGCCTGCCTGAATTCCAAGTAGTCAAATTAGACACTAATGTTGTGCTTAATTAATGCTTTCACACAAACAAGGTCATTGGTTGCATCAGGACTAATAGGAGATGACACACGCTGGGACTGCGGGGCCCAGGGGACTGGTGGTGAGATGGAAAGTCCAGCCTATGGCCACTTACTGCAAACCCAAACCTGATCCCACGGACACCCCACACCTCACCAACCACCACAGCCACGTACCAGCGTTCACAGCTCTGCCTCAGTGCTGCCCAGTTGTGAGCCTCCGGCCGTCCCAGGCACGCTGCCATACCCCATTGAGTCTCTGAGTCTGTCTCACCAGGTAACTCAATGCTGGGTCTTTTTTGAGTCAACAGACACAGTAATTCAGCTACAAACAAAGGCTTTGTATCAGCTGAGATCACCCCGTGCCCCTGCCAACTCCTCCTTGCTGACATGGGGTGCTCACACCAAACGCCTCCTGAGCCTGCCTAAAATACAGCGCAGCCTTACCATAAAGCCCTTTGTTCAGACACCCTCACCATAAAGCTGCAAAACCTTGGCTCCCAAGTACATTAAATCCTTATAAACCTGCCTTCATCTTAACCGCGCAGTATTTCACGACACAAAGCGCTTCTTCTGAGGGAGAGCACTTTAATGAGGAAAAGGGCAAATATATAAACCAAACCTCATTACAGCATAATTTTTAGGAGACAAGCACGCTGTTATAAAAATGAAGCCATGGCAATTGCATTTCACAGGGCTTGATGATTTAGTATTTTTAAAGAGCCACTGCTACTTTCAACCATGGGCGCTGTTTTGTTGTGAATTCAACAGGAAGCAACCAGAATTACGGGCCCACTGTTTGCTGTGTATTTTATACTCTGCAAACTGTTGCCAATGGCAGATTCAGACCTGCTGCATGCTCACAGAACTACCGTGTGTCAGACAGCAAGAGGCTGACTACAAGTCAGCTCACACTTTTATCTTTAAAACCCCTGCCTTCTTACAGGCTTCTGCTTTAAACCTGATGATGTGGCACGGACATGGTAAATTACTCAAATCAGGGCCAATTCATACTGAAATGAGCAGCAATGTCAAAGAAAATAACAAAAAATAAAAAAAAAAAAAAAAACAAGCAAAATCTTTGGTACAGTCATAGAAATAGATGTAACGCCACTTAATGCCAGCTGTCAGATAAGCCAGGGTAACAACAAGCACATCAAAGGGGCTGCAACTGGGTTCAAACGATCAATAGACCAGATTTTTTAAAAACTGAAACTCAGTCACTTTCTCCAAAACACCAAATGGAACAGAAGTCCCAGCCAAGCAGAAAGCCTTGACTGGAAAAAAAGGACTCCCCTCGAGAACAAGCCATCTATCTTCCTATGGAGCATCCTGACTTACATTGCTCTGGATCACTTTTAAACTTAATCTAATCAAGAAGCCATTATTGATTACAGTTCTTCCATATCAGTATTCCAGCTGTGACTTCTGAAACAAAAGCTCAGCAATGGTTAGGTATTTACCACAACTGGGAGAGAAAACAGTGGGAAAACATGAGTGCAAAGGTCACCAAAGAGACAACACATCTGAACCCCCCCAACAACCCCAGCCATTTCCCACACAGCCCACCCAAACCCAGCAGCAGCAGGGCAGTGCATTTCATAGCAGCTTTGACTCCAAGCACACGTAACACTGACTGATGGATACTGATAGTGAGGACACTGGTGGAAAATCAAACCCGACAAAGCAACAAGATTGAGAGTTTCTTGTGTTCCTTGGCATTACCTTAGAAAATTATGTAACAAGGATCAGAATTTCAGCAAACAATTATTTTATCTACTGACACGGATCTGGATCAATAGCAGCGCAAGAACTGGCATGCAACTGACGCCTATATCCTGGTTAGGTTAAGTCTTCCTTCTTGCTCCTTGTAGCCTTTAATGATTGAAATGTTGGAGCGAATGGTGCTTGCCTTCCCCAGTTAACAGAAGGTCCAACACTACATGGATATGGTGGCGGAACAGCACTTCCAACTGAGTTCTCAGAGAGGAAATCTGAGGAGAACAAAACGCACCAACACTTTTCCCAAACACAGAATCAAAAACCTTGCTGCTGGGTTCTGTTCCTGAGATACCTCCACCATTCCCATTTCTACTGATGTGACTCTTCTTTCCAAGCTTAAAGTGAAAGGACAACAGATTCCTCCCCCACCATCACCTCTCCCTCACAAATCACAGCAGACTTTTCCAGCTCTTATCAACTCTTCCACAGAAGACAGCAGGCTGGGCAAGTCTGAATGGGTACGAGAGCACAGCCCCACCACAGGAGGATGGCACTACGCTAACCCAGCCTAGCACGTGCCTTCCCTTAGCTCAGCTTTAATATTCTTCTGCTTGGCTGTGCAATTAAGGACAAAGACAACTGCAAGCAAGTGCACATGCTGCTGGTTCTTTTGGACAACCTGCTCAGCTCCTCCCCGAACAACAGAGGATTTGGCGTGCTAGAAATGAGAAGCCTTACCACAAATGTAGAATGAGACCCTGAGTTCACAGGTTAGCTGATGTGGAACTGTTAACAGTGAATTGGCTCGGAGACAGCAAAAGAAAAAATAATAATAAAAAAAAAATACGGGTAGACAGAGTGAGCGAGAGAGACAGAGACAGCAACCAATTCAGCTGCAAGAATCAAGCCAAGTCAGTCCCAAGTGCCCGTGTTGGAGAGACTTGATCTCATACCTTGCTTGTTATCAAGGCACTCCTGATACGAGTCAGCTCCAGTTCCGTTGAAGTCTACAGACAAAACAAAAAGTTTCATTCATATCAAACATAAATATTAGGAACTTCTCAAATGGCAGCCTTGCTGGAGCAGTACGCTACGTGCAAACAGCGCAAGTTCTATAGAAGGCCATGCTGGTTCACTGACATAAAATGCGATTTGTTATGAGCAAGGGGCAATGAGCTGACACCAAGCCAACATGGGAACTGCATTTGGTCCTCAGCAGGAGGTACTGGGAGCTGCCTCCAACCCTGCCCAGTTGCTACAGCACTGGGCAGGGGATCCAAGCTGCAGCTGTGCTGAGCCACCTTGCAGTGTGCATGAAAGATGCAGTTTCTGCATCTGAACCTGTTATTAACAGTGCTCACTGCATGCCCCACGGAACCAGCGGTTGAAACCAACAGCAGAAACCAAAGGATCCAAACCTACAGGCTGGAATACGCTTCCCTGTGTCTTGTGATGTCACACTCCTTTTTGGCTTTCAGCTGCTACACCATATTAAAGAAAACTAAAAACAGAAGAGCAAACCTTCCAAACATTGCCCTCCTATGGAAGCAGCGCAGTTACAACTAGGGCTGTGTGAGACGCTGATCTGTGCCAGGAAAATGGGGGAGCACCAAGACTCCTGCACCCGTGGGTGCTCCACAAAGAAACCCAACTGTCCCCAGCCAGCTTCCAACTGCTGCACTCACAGAGCAGCACCTCGCAACCAGAGTCCATGTCACCTAACAAACCCCTTCATCTTCACTACAGGTCCTACTGGATTGCATTGGCTGCCCCTAGGAACTGTGGTCTGAACTGTGGGATGGCAGAACCAGGTTACAGCTCAGCTTGTACCTCAGAAGCAAACCAAAGAATGTTCCAGCATGGCTTCTCCTCCTGCCTTACAATCCAGTTCAACGGCAAGAAAAAGTTCTGATGGCCCCTGAGAAAGAATATTAAACATGCCTACAAACTCCACACCAATGAATGCTCATTCAGTGGCTTTCATGCACCTTACATCCTGGGCTGAGCACGCAGAACAAAGCCGAATCTGCACAGCAGGTGCTCGTACACAAAGGGTCCGCACAAAGTGAGCATTCTGTCCATCTCAGCAGTGAGAACGCTACATCAGTCCTGGCACAAAGTCAGGGATCCCAACCCACCCAGGTGGTTCCTCAGGGCACCAGTGGCCTGGGGCTGCTCCATCCTCCCTCCTGCAATACAGCTCCTTATTCCACAAGGCAACCCTAACTGACCCTCACTAAAGATGGGGACAGACAAGGCGTTCATCCAGGCTGCTGCCTCAGGCGCACTGCCAAGAGGATCAGCACCACGCCAACGGGTTCATTTCTTTCTGAAGATTCTCTCCAAGGCCAGAAGATTAGAAACACCGTTCTCAGAGGCACACTGCAGCCAGCAGCTCCCTCCCAGCTCCCTGAAGACAAGGAACAAGCCGGCCCTGCACACAGCAGCTCACTGTGCACGCTGAACACACTCCTGCACCATCGGCCCTTCCCTTCGCTCAGCCAACAGCTGGCGATGGCTGCCTGCACACACAAAGAGATCCCAACTGAGTTCACAGGCTTCACGTTCAGCAACAGCATTTAATGGATAAAAAAGCAAAAATTAAAGTTGCCCCACCGTTTGTGTTGTGTAAATCCCAGATAATAGATCTTCTCCCTAATCCTAATGAGGCCTTCCTATTAAAATCTTTATTAGCTTTCAGCTTTGCAGATTGCCCAAAGGCTCATCAGTTTCCCTATCTCTCAGTACCAAGATCTGCTTTAACTTTTACAAATAGCTCTAAGATATTTCTCAGCTTATCAGCATTGCCAAGCAGCCTGTCTTATCATTACTACTGCAGATAAAATAAATGAGCTCAGGATGATATGAATAATGGCATTTTCTGTAGGCTGGTTTCCCATTATGTTTTCAACAGATTGTAGATTTAAACTTCGGCACAAAAGAAAAAAAAACAACAAGAAATACAGCGAAGGGGGAAGGGCGGCATTCTCCCTTTCCATTTACCTGCCCTGTCCTGGAGCACAGGCTGCATTTTAGGCACACCTTATGCCAGCCCATAATTAATGTTGAAAGGGAGCAGAAACACCTCTGTCATGCTTTCTCCAACGACCAGAAGCACAGTTACTTCTGGGATGTTTTTTCAGCTGCATTTGTTGCAGAGAGGCGAAATTGCACGCTGCCTAATGAAGCCATCTTCATTAGCCTGCTCCTTCCCCGAGCAGCCCAGGAATACCACTCAGATTGGGAATTGAAATCATGGAAAGCAACAGAACTGTGTGTGAATTACCAGCCGGGGCTGCGGGGCGTCCTGGCGGAGCAGCGAGGCGGTGCGTGCGGCCAGCAGGGAGGTCACGTCCTGGCAACCATTTTCTGCCTGCTCCCTGCAGCAGTCCCTACAGGGTTAAATGCTTTTCCATTCCCTGAATTCCTAGCCCTGTCACTGTATCAAGGTTATCTATTATTGGCAGTGACAGGTGAAAATTAATCTCCTAATTATTTCTTGCTGCGTAATCTGCACTGAAGAAGTAACATAAAAGGATTACAGTACACCCTCTACGGAAGGCTTTGCTAGAGAGCCAATCATCCGGGGAGATACAAGGTATGTGCTAAAGAGATATTTATGAAGGATTTCCAACCATTTTGAAGGCAGGCTATGCTGTGGCTTACACCCCGCAGCTTTGGAGCACGGATTTTAATAGCGTGCACATTTTTTACTCTTGATTATTCCACGGAAAGAAAAAAAAAAACGATTTAATGCCATTACGTCCCCGATTTTCCTGTGGTACAGCAGCGACTGCAGTTACGGCATCCATCTGTGTACAGACGTCTTCCCCCCAGAGCCACGACAGCAACAACTCACCCGCCTGCTTTAACTAGAGATTAAGAGTCCTGTGATTACCTCCGGGGCAACGTAACCGTAACATTCTTCTGCAAGAACACAAGCTAGGCTGAGCACCTTCCAAATTCAAAATGTTTTGTTAAATTCTCATTTTATAAGCAAGCTAGAAATATCTTTGGTAACAACATAAACAGCCACCACAGACACGGTGCCTGATGAAAACCCTAACACCTTGCTTCCCACCCACCACAAAGCACGGCTTATTTTTACAGGATTCAAGTGACACCTTTTGTTTATCTCCGGCCCTTCCAAGCAGCTCTGAGCCAAGCAGATGCCTTGAGGAACCTGTTTCCCCACGCCCACATCAGCAGCACCATTCTGGTCGAAGTCTACAAGAGCCAACAACGGCAGGTCCCTGTTCCTCTCGCTCACAAGCTGCTGGGAAGCCGCTGCCCCAGTGCCCTGCTTGCAGTCGAGCCCTTCCACCAGTATGAGTGAGGTGCTTCCAGCTTTTCTGACATTCTGCCGTGGATGCAGAAATGTCAGCAGTTTCCTTATGCAACCTTCGCGTGCTCCAACCCAGCACCATTTTGCACTGGAAAGCCAACCCTGAGGCAAACTGGAAGCCTCCAATAGCATCCCACAGCCCAGTCAACCAGCACAGAGCAGGCACTGAGCTGACACCAAACCAAATCAACAACAAACACCAAACCCTCGTCTGTACGGAGAAACCGAGCCGTACCTCAATAACTGCACTGCGGCTCAGCAGCCACACGGTGGCACACAGCATACTACAAAATATTATCAATGAAGTGCTGAAATAGGGGCCTGGGCTTCGCAACAGTCACTGCACCCTTAACTCCCCAAAACAGCTGGAGATGCAGAGCTGCCTGCGCCTGCAGCTTCCACCGCCAGCTCCACGCTGCAGGTCCCCATGCTGGGCCATCAGTGGCCCTGGGGAGAGGAGCAGGACACACCATCGGATGCACGGATTTTAAATCAGCAGCTCCATTCGGCCATTCCCCAGCTGTGACAGAGGTGTAAAGATTTCTCGCCTTCTCCCACCGCTGCTTTCACACACCTCCAGCCATGCGGGGCAGCCAGCTCCCAGTCAGCTCCTGGAAGTACCATTCCGTATTCCGAGCACACAAGTGCTCCAGTGGGAAGGGCAAGTGCATGGAAATTATTTTCTTCTAGAAGGCAACTGCTACTGGAAGTGCAAGGATCTGCTGCAGCACTCTTTGCCAAGCACCTCCACTGCTGGAAGTCAGCCCAGCAGCGAGGGCCCAGCGCACCATGCAGCCCTGCAGCTTATAGAGCCCACAGCATCGCACCTCACACTGCTGCTGTTTTGCCCACAGATCGCTGCTCACACCACCATGGCCAGAGATTTTCTTTTCCTTAGGATCTTCAAGATGAACACAAGCAATGTAACGAAGCCTACAACAGAACACAGCCCTTTACCCCTGGCACTACATAGGTAAGGAAACTACTGACTTGCATCTCCTATTCCACGGAAGTTTTAATTGCACCATTACTTAATCTCTTACACAGCAATTATCAGAACAAAAGAAGTGCACACAGAGGCAAAGCACCACCTCCTACCTAGCAGTGCTACCCTTCACAAGCCTATTTTTCAGTAATATGTTTTGTTTATGGAAATCTGAAGAACAAATTCTTATCCATAGGCATTTTCCCAAATGCTTCATCAGCGGCCTCATTACGCGACGCAGCAGCTCTCCCAAGGGATATTATGTAATGGCAATTCCTCCCTGCTCTCCCCGAGGAGTGCATTTCTCATTACATCTCCTAGTAATTGATCGGCCTAGGAAATAATTTCTGGTAAAACCATGTGTTTCTTTACCTGGTTCTGAATCTCCATCTTTATTCAGGAGGAAAAAAGACCGCAAGAAACCCCAGTGTCCCCATTTCCGATGCAGAAAGCCAGCCTCTGCCCAAACATGCTATTAAGGCATCCCTTGTACCTGCCCAGCTTCAGATCTTGTAAATTCACCAAGTCATTACAATTAACCAGCCTGCATTTCCTATTCTGATGACACAAATAATTTTCCTTGACTGAATCTCCTCTAATTGCTTTAAAAAGAGTGCTTTAGTGCTTCATATACAAATCCATCCGGACACCACAACCACCAGCGATTACGGGTCACTCCACACAAGGATGCTGGGAGCCAGAAAAAGAATGTATGAAAAGCATAAGGCAGAAAACGACATCTACATCTGCACTCTCCAGAAGCATCACGCAGCAGAGAGCAGCTCGCTGAACGCAGCCCTTCGCACAGCGCTTCCGCCAACACACGCGCTGTTGAATATCCTAACAGCTCTGAGTTGGAAGAGCAACAACAGCAGAAACCTGCGTTTGGACCTCTATGGGAAGTTTGTGCAAAATCAGAGCAAAATAAATCCCAACAGCCGCTCCGTGCCTGTCGTTTGTCAGCGGGACTCACGACACAGCCATCCCTCTCTTAACCTACGGGTCCCAGGGCTGCTCTGCGCACTGCCGTCCTCGGCCGGCCAATGGCCGCGTGTCCCATAGAACAACACGGGGATCTGTTCTGCTTGTCGGCAGGCGGCTGCTGGGCAGAACGGAGCGGCCCTCCGGCGCACGAGGCTTAGGGCTTCCCTCGGTGTAATGCACCTTCCTCACGGAGGGAAAGAGGCAAATGAGCCGCTGCTCCAGCAAACCCGAATGCCGCTGTGTTGTGCCAGCAGCGGTCCCGCAGGAAGCGCCGTGCCGTGGGGCAGGCAGCACTGCGTCGCTAAGGGACGGCATTCCTGCAGAGAGCAATTCCAAGTCCCCACTTGTGGAAGTTAATGCTGTGCATGTGCACCGAGCAGCTCGTCCTGGTAAGTCTGCATGCAGGGAAAATCCTCCTTAGACACCACCATAACCGCCTGAGGCGGGTCCTGCTCAGGGACCTCCGCAGGCAGAGCTCGTGATGAGCGAGCAGGCAGCGCCCACAGCTCCACTGCAGCCCTGCACGGTCTCTTCCAGGAACGGATCGCCAGGAGAGCTGCCGGCTGCACGATGTGGGGGAACGGGACCAGAGCACCCGCTTGGAGCAGCGCCTTACATAACGGGAAATTATCTTCGTTACAAAACGAGGTTAAAAGGCCCTCAGGTCCCGGAGTGTCACCGAAAGCCGGGCCAGCATCAGCAGCCCGGGCAGCACGCAGCCTCGAGAGACGGATGCACAACTTCACCAACATTTCCCGGCCGGGAAGACGCTCCGTTCTGCAGCGCCGCGGCAGCCACTGCCATTCACACGGCCCCGTGCCCTCGCCCGTCCCTGAGCCCCATCCCCACGTCGTCCCGGGAGCCGCACTTCGGCGCTCAGCCCCCGGGACGCGGCGCTCGGCCGCTCCACCTCGCAGCGGGATGCCGCCTCTCCTCCCCGCCCGGCGCTCTGCGGAGCGACTCCTCGAGCCGAGAACGGGCAAAACCCGCGCAGCCCTTTTCCCAACGGCGGCTCTTCGCGCCCGGGAGGCTCCGGCTGCCCGTCGGGCTAAGCTCCGCGACTCGCAGCCGCTCCAGCCGGGCCGGGCAGAGCCTCGGGGCCGCTCCCATGGGCGCGGGGCGCTCGGAGGGCCGCGGCCGACCCGGGGGAACGCGCGGAGCGGGGGGAGAGCGGCGACCTCGGGAGGAGTCCCGCAGCGCAGCGCACAGCCCCGCCCGGGGACCCGCGGCTGTGGGACGGAGCCGCGCCGCACCTCAGCACCGCGCGGAGACGGACAAATCCCCCCCTCCGCACCCAGAAAAGCATCGAGGCACGGCAGTGAGAGGCCGAGCCGCCCCGCCGCACTCACCGCATGGCCCCGCCGGGCGCTGCAGGGAGCGCGGAGCCGCCCGGGGCCGCCGCAGGGCTCAGCGCTCCCGGCCCGGGCTGCCCGCGGCCCCGCCGCTCCTCGGCTCCTCCGCGCGTCCTCGCTTTCTGGGTCTGATCGCAGCCTTTGCGTTTGCTCTCGTCTCGCCGCCGAAGTTCGCGCCCCGCCGCTCAGCCCCGGAGCCGCCGCTCGGACGCCGCTACGGGTCCATGGCCGCGGGGCGCGGCGGGGAAGGGGGGGGGGGGGGGGG
>NW_024962260.1:8076425-8145596 GCF_019238085.1 Lagopus leucura | reverse complement strand
GGTGTTAGCGGTTGCAGTGTGCACAGTTACTGCATGCATGCATGCACAGCACGTGTGGTGTGAGTGCGTGTGTGAGTGTGCACACCATCACCTCTGGGCACTCCCAGCAGCAGGCTGTGCACACAGTGTGTCTGGGCTGCACGTGTGCTTTCTTCCCCATCGGTTCTTTTGCACATAACCAGCATCGCAGTGATCCTGGGGGGCTTCACCAATGGTTAACTGATGGCCGCAGGGCTGCTCGTGGGGCCCGCACTGTGCCCCGCAGCGCTGCAGCCCCACACCCTACGTGGGGATCACATGGAGCAGCGCAGTTGCCCCATGAGCTCCAGTAACCACCTGTGAGCCTTTGGGAGAAGGGCAGTAAGCATCTGTATGCTGCTAGAGCCGTGCGATGTGCTCATTACCTGCCATCGAGCGGCGTATCGCTACACAAAGTTAATATGTTATGATTATTAGTATATTGTTAAATCATTAAATACGACAGCAGATGCAATAAATAATTTCCAAGGGATATCTGCTGACATTTAAGAATTGATGGGGATGCTTTGGAGCAGTGGGGGCAAAGCATGTGGGCTGAAGGGTGTGGCCACCTGCAGGCACTGCAGGACGGGGCTGCGCAGCGACTGAACCTCACTGCAGCACCCCTGCAGCACCCTGCAGGCCCTGGTGTGGGGCTGTCTCCTGGTTGTGCATGGCTGGCTGCTGTGTGCTGAGGGCTCGGCGGTTCTATGTGAATGTTACAGGAAGGCACGGGGACAGGAGAGGGAGGAGAGGCTGTGTCACAAACAACATCCAGATGTGAACACACTGTAAATACAAACATCAAAAGGCTCACTCCTCCGTGTTTTGCAGACAGCCCAGTGGAAAGGACTTGCTGCACTCAGACAAATGCTCCTGCTAGGGAAGGAAGGACCCTGCAGCCCCTGTGCATGGCACCCCACATCCATCTCATGTGGAAGCCCCTCTGTGGGCTGGGATGGTGCCTGGGGCTGCACTGAAGGCTCTCCCCCTGACCACAGCCAGATCACACTTCTTGTTTGGGAGCTAAAAGCTTCGAGCAGTGCTGACAATGGAAGGAGGAAGCACTTGGCTGGAGTGTGGCATGAAGATGTCATGAGGAAATCACGGTTCTACAGCGGAGAGGAGAAAAAACACAGAGGAAGAGCTGGGATAAAAGCCGGGCCAGGTTCAAGAGGAGCAACAGCCATCCCAAATCACAGCCCCCCTGGCTTGTGCTGGGAGGGAGTTGCAGTGGTTGCGAATCTTTGGCTGAATCTGTCTGTAAGCTGGGAAATGCACAGGGTACGCTCAGCCAGCGCATAAAAATAGAAGGGAAGCAACATGGGGATTTGCAGTGAAACTGTTAAAATATGCTCTGATTTTCCTGGAAGGAAGGTGCATGTGGGGAGAGGGGACTGCTGGCACAAGAGCTCAATGGCCACGGGGGTACAGCCTATAGCAGCTCCACAGCTTCACTGTGACATGTCATTCCCATGTGCTAAACAGAAAAGGGGAGGGAAAGGCTGAAACTGCCTAAACAAAAGGACGTTCTTTTCCCACCATGCCTTCAGATGCTAAAAGCAGAGCAGGACGCAGTCTGAGCTGCCAGAGGCAGCCAAGCTGGGCCTCCCACCAGGGCTGGGATCGGAGGTGGCACCTCCGTCTGGTCGCTGTGCTGCGGACGGCAGAGCCTCGTATGCAAACATTGTTGACTCCAACTCTCAACAAAACAATTACGCATTTGTTTTTTGAATACATTTTCTTAGCCTTGCTGCTCGCAATTCTGCTACTGCAAACTAGCCGGGACAAGAATAAATACCTTTGTGATTCTCTAAACATCCTCATAATTGCAGCACTTCACTCGTGAATGTGTATTTCAACAGCAGAAAAGATCACAAGTGATGTGAAGACACGTTTCTCTGAAGTAACCTTTTGGAATCAGACAGAAATGTTTATGGCTAATTCTCACTGCAGTAACTCCTGCACACCCCAGCAGCTGCGGGAGGGGAAGCATGCAGCACAGCCAGCCCTGCCACGCACCCTGCGCCCTGCTGCCCTTGCAGAGGGAAGGATGGCGGTGGAAGGAGCAGAAAGATCTGCTTGGTTTTTCAAAGGCTTTTCCCCAGAAAACAAACCTACTGCTGTGGAGCTGGGCGGCTGAGTGTCATCCACCATTTGATCGCATCAAGGCCAAACCTGCAGCTTCTCTGCTCATCACAGAAGACTGGCCAATAAACGCACACCTCAGGAATGCTCCCAGCTGCACCATCCAGAACCAGCGAGCTCGCTCACCTGGCAGAGATGTGGCTGCGGATCGGAGTGGCTGAGCCACTCATGGACGCTTCTCATCCCACACCCCGAGTCAGAAGGCAAGCGGTGCCGCCTGCTCCCATTTGTTATTTATCTGTTATGTTAAGCAATGACGTGCAAATGAGCCCGAGTACAAAGTATCGGCCAAGGCAAGATGTTACAGCACAGCGCTACACAGCACAGCAGAGATAAGTGACTCTCGGTATGGGGCCCTGCATCCTACCACTGTTTATATTTGACTGTATAATTGGGACCGCAGCCAGCTCTTCCTAAAATATACAGCCAGAGTACGGTTAGGCACTGCATCTGTAACATATACAACTTTAGATGTCAAAGCATCTTTGTTTGAAGTCAACAGCAATAAAAACTGCATTTGTACGAGGGCTTAGCATGTGGGAATACATATTGCTAAACCAGGATGTTAACACATGGCCCTCCTCGGTCTGCTGCTGCCAAAAGTATGCCTTTCAAAAGTGAACAGAGAGTGCCAATAATCTGCGGGATATTTTAGAGTGTGGAGAAATCTGTGGCAGTCACCCAGTGGTGGAGAAAACTCTTTTCAGGAGTATTTCCCTTTGGAAGTAACTGGCATTGCTCCTCCTGCTTGAAAAGATTTGGGTTCAAATACGGATGTGTCACACACATACTAAGAATCCGTGTAAGGGTATTTCCGTCACGTTTCATTTTTCAGAACTTTAGATACTAGTCATTTAGTGACTAACACACTTGTTTAAAAGAAAAAGGACTTTCAAATGTACACAAATCCAGCTCATTAGGGTCACTATCTCGATATTATTTCATTAAGACACATTTGAAATCTTATCAGAACTGTCTTAAGCTCATGGGATTTCTACGAGCTCCCTTTCTGGGTATTAAACTTTAAACAAATATTATGATTGTATTCCAAAGGCTTGAATGGGCTGATGATTTTGAAAGTGCTGCTTTGGCATCATTGTATGGCTCCATTCTTTTATGTGTGTTTTGTTAAAACACAAAGAAACTCTATTTATGAAAAGCCAGCCTTAAATCTATAGTTTGTGAAGCCATAATTTGTGGTTGCAATTGTGGTTAATTTAACAAAGAAAGTCTTTTGGTTCACAGGGCACGATACTTAGTATTTTTCATAAACTATCAGAGCAAAAACCCCCTTCAACATGTCAGATAGATGATGATCCAGCAATGTTGCAATTTCCCAGCTCTTATTTTGCGGTATACCATATTATATGCACAGGAATGCTACATCATTTATTCTGGAGCGCAGCCCTGTAATTATTGCTGGCAAACTACTAATTACATACCACCATCAAATCTAACAATTTAAAAAAAAAAAAAAAAAAAAAAGCAACAAGAAACATCTACTTTTGTGTGGAATAAGGCAAATATACGAGCACATGTGTTTATTTTAACACGCGTGCCAGCGGGCACGGATCCTCCACTCCTGTGCCCTTCACCTACACCACTGCAGCGGCAGTGGGACGGGGTGTGAAGGTCTCAGTTGTGGCCTGGCTCTGAGCTGGAGCTCCTCCCTGCAATGGGCTGGAGCTCCGCTCACGTGGCTTTTTCCAGGAAGGAGCCATGACTCCAGCAGCTCGGAGTGCCCCATCACACTTCAATCTCTGCATGCTTCCATTTGAGGCCAACCGCCTTCCATGTCTCATGGCCAGGGCTGGGGCAGGAAGGGCATTGCTCGTGGCCTGACGGCAGTGGGCACCACATGGGCTGCTCCCCCTACATGGCTGCCAGCAACTCGCCCTTGTGAGCAGTGTTTGTGCCTCGGCAGTGCCAACGATGCCTGCGAGCCTCGCTCCTTTGTAAAACACAACAAACAGCATCAGTATACGAGACCATTTTCTTCACCTTTCTCAATTTTCTCCAATTTCAAAACTGTAGTGGAAATTGCCTGTGGAGCAAAATCCTCTCCCGCTTGTGTGAAGGCAGGGAGCGAGGTGCGGCGCTGGCGGCACGCTGCTAATAACGTGGGAAATGAGGCAGGCAGCAACGTGTGGGAAGACGGCAGCAAAATCCCAGCAGAGCACAGTGCCCTGACTCTCCAGTGCATGCAGGCACGGCCACCAGCACAGCACTGCCTGCACAATGCCACCAGCACAGCACTGCCAGCCCAACACTGCCTGTGCAGCACTGCCAGCACAATGCCACCAGCACAGCACTGCCTGCAGCTGCAGCTCTGGCACAGCACTGCTAAGGCACAGGCTGTGCATTTCTCTTCCTGGCATTCGCTCCTCGGTGTCCTCAGCAGCTTCAAGAGAAGCAAACACGTTCTGCATGTCAAGCAAGGCAAGTTGGCTGGTCTCAGCCATGGCCTCGGTCAAACACAAGGAGCTGCTTGACAAGAGTGAATTGAGACTGAGGACATTAAAGAACATCAGCAGAAGTCATAGCTCAGAAGGTGACTGCCATACCCAGAGCCCAACAGCCTTTGGGAACCACCTCCAGTGTTAATCTTGGCAGGAGTTCTATGGCACCAACGCTCCTCCTGCTTCATGTATCTCTGCAGAAAAGGGCCAATTTGGAGAGGGAAGAGACGGGTGTGTAAGACTCAGCTCATATGGGTAACTCCGGAAAAAGAGATTTTCTTCCACGAGCCTACTTTTGGGTTTGCTGCTATCAGTGAAGGATTACCAGCTAACATGGCATCTCTGATGACATTCATTTCCTCCCCATGGCTAAGACAGCTTAACTGCTTTATATGGCAGAATATGCAATGGTTAACCAGATACGTTCATAAAGAAACATATCTCCTACTTAACTCATTTATAATTCTGCTTTTAGCATCAAACTGAAATCCACAGACAAAGAAATAAGCACCCAAAACCCTCGTGCCTCTAAAATATGCTTACACCAAAAGCCTGACTTATGGCCAGATAAATAAACGAATGGAAGAAGTCACTTGGCTGGTCCTGCAAACGCACAGCATCCATTCAAAATCTTGCATATGTTTTCTTCCTCAGCAAATACACATTACAAGGATTAAACAGAAAGGGAACCTTACAGCTTTAGCTGCACTTTGTGTCTCAATACCAAGTGCAGTGCTATCTCTGCCGCAAGGATTACCAAGGCTACACCCCCATGCAGCTGTCAGTCCCTGCAGGCTGTAATTCAGCTATCCTCCTCTCACTCTATCCATCACATTTACACAAATCCCCAAGGTGGACTGCCTTCTAAATGTCTTTACCTTGTGCATTATCCTGGGGCTTAACAATCCAATATTGGTGCAGCCAAGGATAATTACTCTCCATTGATGATAAAACACCCTGAATCCTGTCAGGCATGGCAATTTGCATCTTACAGTGCTGAGGATCAATAGATACAACAAAGGAGTGAAACCTGATTAGATACCGCGGCCTCTCCCCGGGAAGGGGAGGGCTGATTGTTTTGCAGGGTTGAAGTCCTGGTTAAAAGGGAAATGGAGGTTTCCCATTACAGCGCAGTCCCCAGACCTGCTGTTTGCCTGCAAACTGCTGCGGGGAGTTCAAGGCTGCAGGGGAAGGTAGGTGAGCAAACTGCCACGTCTCAGCTCCTGGTAAAGGAATGACTTGTGCTTGCAGCAACGCAGAATGCAGCAGACACGGCTTGTTGGGAAATCCAGAGGATCTGCTTTCTTCCCATTTTTATAGATGGGCAGATTTATGGCATAAAGAGGGCTAGTAACAAGTTTGCAGCCACACGCCGCCTCAGTATCTTGCCTGGAAGCTGGTTAGTGGCTCACCGAGTCTGTTCCTGAAGTGTCCTCTATGAACAGA
This sequence comes from Lagopus leucura, assembly GCF_019238085.1. NCBI lineage: Eukaryota > Metazoa > Chordata > Aves > Galliformes > Phasianidae > Lagopus > Lagopus leucura. The sequence continues at coordinate 8,139,525 of NW_024962260.1, read as the reverse complement.
GAGCTCCTACCCTGCTAGCAAGGCTGCCAAAATGTCTTATGTATCTGAAATAAATACTGGAGGATATTTCAACCACAACCAACCAGGTAAGCAGATGTAGGAAGGCGGAGGTGGAATAGCAAATTATCCCAACTCATTCAGCAGTCTGCTAGCACTAATCTAACGCTGGGTCTGATGGAAGATAAGAAGAGCGGTTGGTTAACCTGAGTTCCCACATTTAATCTGGAGACACCACACCTTCCGACTCTCCAGGTCCTTCCTTGGAAGTCAGTACAGATTGATGGATGGAGCAGTGCAGGGATTCCAAACCATGCGAAGAACTACTTTTTAAAAAAAGCTTTGAAATATGAATGATACGGAAAATAAAACAGCATCAAGAAGAGCTGGGCACATCCTTTCAGACTGTGCGCTCCAAGTGTGATGAAGAGGAGCTCAAAAAGCACGACAGGAGGAAACCAGGAAAGAGAAAAACTCTTTAAAAACCAGCTGGGAATGGTCTGTTCTTATCAAAACACATTGCTGACACAGAGCTGTCATGGAGCCAACATCTGCTCCCAACTCGTGAGGCAGCGCGAGGCGTGCTGAGCAGCTCCACACACTCAGACACAGGAACCCGCCGCCGGCTTGGCATGTTGGACGTCGATGAGGAGAGCTTCTGAAAGCACCAGTGAGCTCAAAGGGAAGGAAACGTGGTCCTTTGATGGAAAACTTTATTTTGACCTACTCGCAGATTTTCTCCGCACAAAGGAGTATCTTCCACTCGGGGAAATTGAAAAAATGCCTGATCCTGGCCCCCTAACACATATGGTAATGTCTACTAAAGGCAACAGGGGGGTTGCATATGGCAAGCCTGAAAAACTCAAGCTCGTTAACATTACAGCATCGTATTATCACTATTTTGTGATCATAAGGATCTGTCTCTTTCATCCCGATGATTTATTCAGTTGTCCCATCTCAACTCCTCCGAGTAAATTTAATGTTAGTGGGAAGTATCAACCTCAGGAAAACCTTTGTCTCCTCCATCATACAATAGGAGGGATGCACTCCTGCTCACCCACTCCTCCTGAAAATCTGAAATCTGCCCAAGACCTTTAATTTTAAAGGCTTTCACTGCCTTTTCCTGCTTCAATCTCCAGCATTTTCAAGGTACCAGAAAACTGTGAAGAGACCAACACACAACCGCTAGGGAACAGGTTTGCTATCTGCAATTCTCCTACTAGGGAAAGACATCAAGCATCTGTTTAAACTGCCCTAATCCAGACTCAAACAAATGGAAGAGCCCGGTGTCAGTTTAGTAATGGTGCCATGCAACCAGGACTGATTTCTACCTACAAAAGCTGATTGGTGTCTCCCCATCACTGCAGTGTGCCCCACCTCGCAGCAGTCCCTGCCCCCACGGCAAGCAGAGAGCAACCGGAGCAATCCTCCAGATCTCCTGGAAGTGCCCGTGCCCCTGCAGCACTGCTCCTGCATGGGGGAGCCCAGCGCTCCGCAGGAAGAAAGGCCCACTGCTACGGCTTCCCATCAGTCAGTGCAAAGTGAACGGTAACTCTGCACTGGGCTCAAAACTCTTCACTCAGACGTGGAAGATTTTGAGCTTGCCGCTCTATTTCCGAAACGGGAAGTGAGAAGGAAGCTGCTGAGTCAGGGGCCAAGACGGCCAGGCGCTTCTCCCAGGGGAACGCCACTCACCCCCTGCGCTGCACCTGCGTGCCATTGATTCCTTGGGATTCCCGTGCTTGTACAGTCTCAGGCTGTCAGGGCCACATCGATCTGTTTGGCAGTGGAGGACAGAATGGATATAATGGAGGCAATCCGTAAGGAGCTGGTTGCTACGGGTGGGTGAAGACAAAAGTGTACGAAATAAGCAGCCCTTGGAACCTGAACTGGAGAGCTCAGCCCCCCACCCCTGCCCTCGGAAGAGGAGATGGTAACGCTGCCGTGTGCAGCTAACGCAGGTGAGCAGAAAGATAATGAATTCACAGGGTGTAATAAACCTGATGGAAACTGGCTTAAAATAGACGTGTGGTAATAACGAGTCCTCTTGCAACACGGCGCGTTGAAGGATGTTGTCCTCATCAAATTGACATTATGTATGGCGGAGGAAAACAGAAGGAGAACATAAATGTAGACACATCGTAAACACCCATAACTGAGTCCCAAACAAGAGCATTCTATTAAAGACAATGATGCTGAACCCTTGAAAACAAATGTAAATTAGCAGAACTGCTGGTCACGGTTTGCCAGGCAAGCTTCTGGTCATTGTTAAGCTCTCCACGCAGCTGGATAGCAGAGGGAAAGGGTCAGGATAGAGACCGATTTCCCTATCATTTCAGCACATCGCTCTCCATGGAAGCACCCTGCTGACCGGCCTTCTCCCAGAACTTCGCAGCGATTAGCACCATGCTGCTTCTTACTGTGAATTTGAACAAGAGTAGCACAAAGCTATCAGCAGGGACTTCAGTGATCAGAAACTGCTCAGCCAATTTCCCCTATCATTTTTCCCTTGTCAAACAAATGCCTATTGTCACAGGGCCTGCTCCTGTGGCACAGGGAGAGCTTCTGCAAATTGCTGAGACCCCTGCCTCGTGATTTTAAATCCCTAAAATGTTAGCTCTCACCTAAAGACTAGCAGATGAGCAAAGGAAGGGAGCCAGGATCCGCCTGCAGTAATCCTGGCTACTGATGTTCAGCACCAACGCCCTGGGTTCCCTGCTCCTTCCCCACTCCTCCCTGCTTGTCGCATAAGGATGGAAAATAGCAACATCTCTCCTGCTACAGGGTGAAGCTCAGATTTTTCAGGATGCAAAATGCTAACTTGTTATTCAAACTGCAGGTCTCTACTGAAATTAGAGGTAACAAAAGCATGTAAACTGTAAACTGCTGCAGCCAGCAAGAACAAGAGGCTAGCAATGGAGACTTCCCAGTTAAAACAAGGAGAGACTTCATCTAGGTGCTTCATAGGAAGATTCCCCTTCACCTCTAAAACACATCCTGCACCATTGCTGGTAGGTTTTTTCTTTGAATGGAAACCTGTTCTGCCTGCAAACCGCTCTGCCCTGCGATGGCAATGCCACACAGCGGTGCGACGCCGTGGCTCAGCCACAGGGCTCTGCTGGAAGAGCAGACAGGAGCAGCAGATGGGCTACGAAGTGCACTGCCCTGATTTAATTACAAATATATTTGATAATTAGCAGAAATAATACAGGTTCTACATGAAAACACTGAAAAAGAAGTGAATGTGGGCAAATATATATATATATATATATATATACACATACATTTGAGCTTCTTGAAGCCTGCAAATTTCTTTTTACCACCACACATATTGTGTTTTTTTCTTAAAACAGCCACTGTAGGGGCCAGGGTATTGTGTAACAAGAATGGTCAAACACAATTTTACCATGTCTAGCAAGGCAGAGTGCAATACTTACATATATCAGAACAAGCAATGTGCCCAAGTGCCTGATGATAAGGAAGAAATGTGTCCTCGATCAAGAAAAACCAGTTTAATGCTCACACTGGGAGCAGAGTATTACACAGATAGTGCTTTCTCCCGGCCATATGAATTTAAGGAACCCCTGCTGGTAACTGAGATTCTTCGCAGACAATCAGACCAGAAACGAAACGTTATAAATTCTTAAGGTACTGTATGACGTGAGATACATCCTCACATTTTGCACAAAACCAAGAAGGGAAAGATACCATGTAAGCATCTCAGCTCCCATACAACAAATGCCATTTCAAGCATCATTTATTATGCTGCCTTTCACAGACTTTTACAGTCCTCAATATGGTTAGCAATTCCAGCTGACTCGTAAAGCGGTTTTAAAATTCATCACTGAAAAGAATGTTTATCTCCATGTTTTCTCCAGTTTGGGAGTAAAATTAGAGTCCTAAAACCTGGGGACGGTGTGTCTTTAATTTTGTTTAGAACAGAAAATAACTGTGATATGAAAGGTTTAATGAGGTTAGAAATCTAAAAGGAAATGGAGTGGGAATAGATTATCAAGAGAAATAAAGCCAACCGCTGGAGAGTACACTAATATTAAATATTAGGTTTCTAAACCAAATATATATAATCCATTTAGGGACTTAATGGTGGTTCTCAGAAGCGCATTTATCTACAGCTTATGGTTCAACAACCAATATTATAACTCCATTTGTCATTGTTAGGTGAGGGGAATGGAAGTCGGGGAGGCGAGGGTCAGCGGGTGCGGAGGAGCGCGGCGGAGAGCGGCCATCGCGCGGCACGGCCGGCGCTCGGAGGGGATGCGCCCACTGCCCATCTCTGGGGCTGCATCCAGGGCTGCTGGCTGCCTGGGAGCACCTCCTTATACTCCCGTTTTCCTTATGAAGAACTAAGGCAGCGCATTCAAGCAAGGACTGTCCTTAAATTAGGCTTTATACCCATTTTTCAATCGGCAAGATACTGAAACGTGCGCCTGACTAAATGTGGGATTATGCACTTGATTAAAATTAGCTACATGCTTAAACTACTTGATGAATTGGGTCATTAGATACCTAAGTCAATACGAGGTAAGGAGCTCTGAAAATCAAGACAAATTGAATACGCAGAAATGGCTGTTGGTGCTTAGCTTTGGGTGCCCACACGAACACGTCTCCAGCCCCAGTGGTGGCTTCCCCAGACGTATGGATACAAACGCCTTGCCCTCTCCTGCACGAAGCCCCTGCGGCTGCAGGCACAACTGCCACTGTGAGGAGAGAGGAGCCTGGGAGGTACGATGTCTAATAAACATCTGTGGAAAGATGCATGGGACTTTTTTTTCCTGAAGGAGCCACGGCAGCGGCCTTCTTGTAAGGGCTGTGTGCTGAAATCTTGCCCTTCTGCCCCACTCCCGCATGCTGGCCATACCGTGGCATGCTCTTGCTCCCTCCAGCCCCTGCCTTGCTGCCATCACATCAGAGGAGGAGCTAACTTTGCACTTTGGATCACTGTGTTACTTTGGTTACCTTTAGTGCCAGCCCCCAAGTTCCTCCTGGGCCGTTGATGGAAATCCCAGCAAGGACCGCACCAACCCAACCCGCCATGCTGGTCTGAAGGGGTCAAAATAAAACAAGTGCACTCTGCTCCCAGTAACACTGCTACTTGCAGCACAAATGCTTTTTGCTGTCAACAAAATTTTGAGGAAAGTCAGGGCCTTCACATAGAGCCATATGTTGGCTATCACTCCACTCCTAGACTGAGCATTAGTGGGTTTTTACTACTAACACCATCAATAAATGCAAACGGAATTAACTGCAAGAGCCCCAAATCCATCCTCTGAGTGGTATGACCAAATTCTTTCACCTAATTTGCCTGAGTGACAGAAAAATATGTTGCTAGCATAAAACAAGTCTGGAGACTGAACATGCTTTTAATTCTGCAAAAAATAACAGAGTTTCTTCCTGATTTCAGTGAGCTTTGAGTCAAGACCTCAGCTCAGAGAAGTACTTCGTTCTGATGTTCGACTTGAACTGAAGTCAGTTGTGCTGAATGAGACCTGTAAACTTTTTACGGCGAGCCCAAGGAAGCGGTTTTTCCACACGACATGTCATTAAATGGTGGAATTCACTACCTCAGGATGTTGCGGAGGCCAAAAATATAAATGAGTTCAAAAAAGATTAGACAAATTCACGGGGGATAAGTCCACCAGCGGCAATTAAACACAATGGTCTGGATATGACCTCTGGCTCAGGAAGTTCCTAAGCTGGGGACGGCCAGACGTGGGCTGGATGAGGCTGGCCCCGCGCACGCCTGCTCCATGCAGTCCCTCCCAGGCAGGTCCCACTGAGCGCTGCAAGCGCAGGCGTTTCGGGGCCAGGCAGGCCAACCCAGTTCTACTTCCTACGGTCTCAGGGCAGTTTGGATCTGAACACGGCTCTGAAATTCGTTGTGAAGCAGGCAGTTTGGGGACGTGTGGAAGGCTGCTTTTTTTCCCCACATCTTGAGAAGTTTTCCGTGACCTTCAATAAGGAACAAGCCTGAGCAATCACTTCGATGGCAAACAAAACAACTTTTGCTTCTTGCCACCCCCATTTAAAACAAGATATCTCCAAATGAGATATTAAAACATAACAGAATAAATTGTTTACTCCTACTGGTATAATGCAGCTGTACTACTATTGTTTTACTCTTTCAATCAAATTTTGATGAAACAGCTGAATACATTCAGCACTTACTGAACTCACATTCCTTCAAGTCATTTAAACAAGACTGTGTCCCAGCGCCTCGCTAAAGCAGAACCAGCGCCGCATTTTATGCAGGAGGGGTTTGCCTTAGTGGAGTGCAGACTTACAGAGACATAACTCTGGACTCCAGAGCTCCTTCCCAGACTTATTTACTGCGCAATTCTTAAGTCTTATGATAGTCGGTGCTTTTCCTGGAGCCTATCTCTAAGGGTAATTCCGTGAGAATCTTTTTGTTTGATGAAACAGAAAATGATAAATTTCTAGCACTGTGAAGCTTAAAAATGTGATCTAAATGCATTCTCTCATCCCCCAAAGGCTGTGGTAAGGCAGAGAGAAAGACCTCATTTAAAAACTACACCTCCTCCTCCCCCCTGCAAAACCAAAATGCTTTCTCAGACCCATGCTATTCAGTGATGTGGGTCAAACCTACTTAGTAGCCACAGCCAAGCCCCTGACCACAAGCACCCAGACGTAGCTTGAATTTCATATTCTCTGAGCCCCAAAATAGCACGTGCTCTGCATCAAGTTCCTTGGCTTAATATCTCCATTACAGAGCATGACGAAGATTTGGAATTAATCTGTACGAGTTTGTCACAAGATACAATGAAAACATCAAAACCAAGATTCCTTGTTTAACTGTCCTGGAGACGTCTTATTAGCTAGCCTAAATTCCCAATAGCATCCTGTCTAGCTGCAAATTTCTACTGGTTTTAAAAAAATAAATAAATTGCTCACTCAGGGCAAACTGCAGTCATTCCAAATTCAATTTGATGGACAAATTTAAATTAAGGTCAAGATCTATACAATCCTGGTTTAAAAAGAAAGAAGAATGTCCATGCCGCGTTCTGCCTAAGTTCAGTGACTTAAGTCACTCCCTAATGTGCCAGCTAGTACAACAAACAAGCCCGCGGTCAGAAGTTTTTACCTATTAATACTTTTGAAAGCAATTCTTAGAAAATATACTTTGTTTATACCTTCTGCATTACCTTGTGCTGTACAAAGAATTTCCAAAACGCTTTTTAAATCATGTATGTATATATACCTAATGAGACATTTGTCCCTTGCATGTCTCATGTAAGAAAATTCAGCAAGAGGCAGCCTGGTTTGTCTGAAGAGCTATGCTGTAAGTTTTGGAGGTGTGTCCTGTGAAGTTCTGTACCTTAATCAAACCATCACTAATATCAGCAACTCCAAAAATAGTTTCAGTCAATTATTTTGTCTTCTCAAGCCTTCCACCTGATGATCCCCACAGATGTGTGATCCCATGGATTCCTCAGGTCCCCAAGAGCTGCCTCTTGTGGACAACACAACTGGACGCCTAGCAGAAAATCACCAAGATTCACGGAACGAGCCAACCTCCTGCCTTCCCCACCCAGCCTCCACACTGCTTAATAAATCCCACTCAAGTACACAAGGCTCTTTTTTAACTTTTTAAAGCTATCACCTACAGGCAGCAAACACTTGTTTCTATTAGTGGCAAGTGAGCAGTGCCTGAGCTTTGATGCCGTTTTGAATGCAGTCATAGCGATGAATGCTAACACAGCATTAAGTTCCACATCATTGGCATGTTTTTCAAGTAGATCCAAGTTATTTTTCAGTGTTTTATTCCACTTATTGCATCAGACTTCGTTGTTTTCAGGTCAGATACCAGCCCAGCCACTCGGGAATTGGACATGTCCTTAATTTCCATCAGAGCTAAGGTAATGTGCTGCAGTTCCAGCCCTTTCTGGTTCTGCTGCCTTTCCATAATATACTTTTTGTCTTTAAGTCCCATGAAAATCTAGTGAGTGACAGCAACAACACTTAGACTCACGCCCATCAGTTGCAATATACTGATAAACTATGACAAGTTACTCACACCGAGCTCCGAAGTATCCAAAATGAGTGCAGTGAGCCCAGAAAAGCTGAAGCGGTGATGGAGTTCCCCACTTCTCCACTTTGTTTCCCACCACCTGGCAGCATACTTTTCTCCTGTCTATTGAGAGGCAATGGAAAGGCAGGAAGAAGGCTCTTCGGTGACGTAAGAAAGGTTTTGTTTCCAACTTACGACAACTTCTGTCGAGGCCAAAACAGAGAAGGAGCGGATCCTGCTGCTACGAGGCATAGGCAGCAGCTGGCCAAACCATCCAGCAGCAACCTGGACACCAGCCCCAGGAAGCACTGGTACGGGGTGCTGACATGGCCGGAGAAAACAACACTATTCTGGATTTTACTTTTCTTTTTTTAAAAGGCCCTTTTTTGTCAAGATGAAGAAAGTGACACATCCACAAACAGTGGTGCAGACCGGCCGGCGCAGGCAGTGATCGATGAGCACTTTTGCTTGCTCTCAGATGCACGGGAGAGAATAGTTTTTTGTGTTAGGAGTTCATTACTGCTTCGGCCCTCCTACCGCACCGCTTCCTCTGAAATCAGAGGCAAGATTAAATCTGCTGTAGTGCGGCGCTCCATAATGGCTCTGACAGACGTTGTTTTTCCTCGGCCGCACATCTGGGAGTTCCCCAGCAGAGCACTTGAAACCGAGCAGGTCAGCTCCTTAGCTGAGGTTCGTGTCTAATCAGCCAGGAAGGCTGAGGCCTCGGGTCACACATGGAAATCACTAGAGCTATTTAAGTCGCCAGAGGTTATTAATAAATCTCCCACTATTTCCTTAAGTAAATAATTGGAGGCCCATCTTTCAAACAAGTTATGTCTGGCCATGTTATGGTACCAATTTTATCCTTCCTTTTTTCCCCTCACCAAGCAGGAAGAACAAATCTCTGGTGACAACAATGGCAAAACTGTGAATTATAAACATCCATGTGTCTCTCATTTGAATGCCTCCTCGAGTTTCCTTGACAGCTGGGGGAGAGAGAGGCTCCCAGGCCTTCCAGCAGAGCCCGAACCACCGACACGGCTCTTGCACCAACGCAGCCTTTGTGGGAATGCTGCTCTGCCGGCTCTGCTGACCTCTACGAGGCGGTGGCAGGCAGCAGGGCTGCCAAGAGGAGCGAGCACAGAGGCCTGGCCATGAGGCATGGCCGGAGGGGAGGCTGGGGGAGCACTGGGGGACAGAGGGCCAGCTCCATCAGGAAGCCGTGCACCAGTGAGGGGCTGAGCTGAGCGCATCAATGCCTGGCGTGAGGGGAAAGCCAGGGAAGCACCAAGCATCCCTGTGTCTCACATCCCTCCTGCTCACCCCGCTCATCCAAGCCAGGGCACTGTAGCTATTTCTGGCAGATGTGAGAACGCTGCGCATCCTCCCAATGTCAGGGCCCTCCCACCGCTGTGCTGAGTTACGAGGTGCTGCTGCTTGGACTTTGCTCGAGGTGATGCAGAGTCTCTGGCATCAGGAACACAAAATGCATGCTTGGAATGGAGCACAAAGTCCGCACACAAACGTCTCTCCGGTGCACAGACGTGTGCACTCAGGCTGCAGGTGCTCAGGAGCGTGGATGTTGCTCTCAGCCCTGGCAATGCAGCTCTGCCTTGAGTGACAGCGAGCCGCTGCCGGGAGGTGCAGGCAGGACGACGTGGGCACCGGGGGAGCTGCTGCCAATCGTCCTGGCAGAAGAGAAGCTGCTACAGATGGCAGCTGCCAGCAGGGAACGAACAGCAAAAACAGAGGAACCCACGACAGAAATTACAGAGAGAGAGAGAAGAAAAAAACCCTAAACATTTCCTATGTTCTCATTTCATCTTTTCAGTTAAAGGAAAACCTGTTATCAAATGACCAAAGGAACAGCACTGCTAAAGCTGATGGTGAACATCCCTGTGGTGCCATCAGAGCTGGGTGGGGAGTTCCTTCAATTAAAAATTACTGCATGGCGTGCTGAGACACAGCACTGTGCACCACATGCACACCGGTTAGTGTAGATCTGGGTGCACTAAAAGACTGACATCATTTCTGTATCTGCGTGTTTCTGTGGTTGGACCCACTCTGTGCAGTCTGCACATCTTTCCTTCCCGCGTGGCTAAAGTGCTGGGAGCTGCGTGCCGCCCCAATGCCAACGGGAGCACGGTGAGTGGGAAGGACAGGAAAAAAACACAGCAGGCAGGAACGCTTAAAATGAGTTACTGTGTCTGGTCACTCAATCCTTTAAGCCTTGCCAACACTTTCCTGTGATTAGTTAGTAAATCTGACAAGGCCTGCGTTTGTTCACAGCTTATTGACAGAACCGTATTGATAAAGCAATATCCAAGCCTGGGGAAAGAAAGACCGCAATCTCATCTTACTTTCTCCAGTCTTTATTGCACAAAGGTGTTTTTTACTGGATGAATTCATTTTCTTGAAACTAAAGTTTGAATTTTCCACGAGCGCAGCTTTGACATAATTGCTTAATAATTATTTATCGACTGGACAGACATTACACATGGGAGAGAAAAAACATGCCCCACGAATTTATTCGTGCAGGCTCCTGACCTGAGGACGCAAGGACATTTGCTCAGAGATCACGAGAGACAGAGCAACGGGGGCGGCGGGGCTGTAATTCTTGTGTCCCCCAGAGACAGCCTCTGCTTTTCTGCTCCCGCTGCCCCGCTCCTCCCCAGCTTCCTCCCAGAACCGCCGCCTCCCCTGGAGGCCTGTGTCACAGCCTGGAGGGCAGCGCGACGGGGTCCCCTGGGGGGCCATTAGTGCCGCTCATAAATCAGCCAGATGGGGCTGGCTCGCACTGCAGCCACAGAGGGCTGGCTCCGCAGGGAACCAGGGCTCCCGCGCTGAGCCCAGGGACCTGACCGCCACACGAGCACACAGGATAAATATGCAAAGATTAGGAAGAAGTAGGAAGGGACAGGATTAAAAACAGAGATCGCTTCACATCAAAAACCCACATGCTATTGAAGCCTAATGGCAGCATTTCACATCCAGCTGAATTTCACGAGCTTGACCAAGCTAAGGCGTCAATAAAAAAGTCAAAGTGTGGGATTGTTTGGTATTGCCAAAACAAAATGAGGGGAACGGGGTTCAGCAGTGGCTATGGATGCAGACACGGGTGGAGAGCACACAGCAGTGCAACAGCTCTGCCCTGTGCCGCTGCGGAAGGCGCCGGCTGCTTCCTCTGTGTGCTCCCACTCCACACTGCACATTTTGGAAGATCTAACAACCAACCACGACGCTGAAATGAACTGCTGAAGAAAATGATGTGCTGGTGTCTCAGTGACTGTTTTTCTTTTCTGTATAGTGCAGAACAGCAGATATAAGCCAGTGAAGGAGTGGAACATCATCACCGAAACACAGAGTGATAAGGGAAATCCCTTTATCATTTCTGTTAACCCATTTAAGCCATCATCAGATATAAATGAATTGTTAACTCAAAAACCTACCCAGGCTTCCCTAGTGTTACAAATCCAGAGAGACCTATGGGCTCTTCTGCCACTGCTACTGATTACGACTTGAAAAGCAAAAAAGTCCACCCTTCTAACCACTGAAAATCACTTGTTCTAAATGCAATATATTTTTCAAAAATGGACGGAAAAATGGCACATGCGTGCCGTTAATGGTTATTTTCACTGTTGCAGGCACACATGCTTTGTCTTCTAAAATTTACGAAGGAAAGAATTAGTGGGAGAAATTACACCTAACTGAGAAATTGGGAGTGCTGGGAAGAGGCTAATGAAGTGTATATACTTCAAGGAGTGACGCATTTATTGCTAATATCTGTAACAACAGCCACTTTCTTATGCAACTGCTGGAAAAAAAAAAAAAACACCAAGAAAAAAGAAAGAAAAAAAAAGCCTGCAGAAGCTCCTGCTGTAGTGGAAAGGTGTCTCAGGGGAGTGCCGCCGATCTTGGGTTGACCACAGAACCCGGGCCCAGGAAATCCTGAGGTCGAGACCTCACCCTCACAGGGCCACACATCTCATGTGGGAGAGAGCATCGCAGCAACTCGTGCTTCCTCCCCAGTGTTGTACTGATGAGGAAACCAGTGAGGACCTACAGATGCTCGAGGTGTTTTGGAAGGCTTAGTTCATGTCCCGATGCCTCAGCCAGCTGGGGGTGCAGGCCCACGGTTCCCATTCTGTCTGTAAACAAAGAGCCCAGCCCTCCGTGGTGAGGATCTGGGATGACTTGTTGTTAGAGCTGGATGTTGGAAGTTATTGCTGTGGCAACACTCTGTTCTGCATCGAATGCCATTTCTTAGCATAATCGTCACAACCCCACTGCAATCAAGGACGATGCTCCATTCAGGGGAGTTTTTAACGGATTGTCAAATGACATTTTAGAATAATCTCCAATCTATGCTGATTCACACACCGTTGGGAGAGACAGAAAAGAAGAAAAACACAGCTGGTATGTAAGTGGCACTACCAGCAATGTGTGCCTTCTCCATCACAGCCCCTTCTGGACAATGGAAAGCACAACTCCCTCAATCCCAGCTTGTCAAAATCCTTCCGCATTTGGAACTGAGTTCTTTTCCTGAAAGAAGTGAAGTAACTCACTGTTACGGTACAAGACCCAGTATTCTTGCTCTTTTGAAAGTTCCAAGAATGTAGGCTCTTGAAAGTAGAAGATTGGGTTTCATCAAAGACTGGCCATGACTCTGGACGCAAATCTCTGATCACAGTTCCCAAGGAAAAAGAAAAGGGCAAAGCAATTTGGTGTCCCTGAATTTCTGGATATACGTCTTGAAATCTCCCTGGCCCCATTTCCAGAGAAGCTGAGCATTTGCAAGCTCTTACAGTCACAGCAGTATTGAATGCTCAACAGCTTTTGCACTGGGTATTTCAGATCCACACTTTATCTCTGCACCTCACTTCTGTCATTGTTTCTTGGCAGTGCTCATACAGATAACTCCAGAAATAAGAGATTTACTACTTTTTTAATACCTGTGGAGTACTTTGCAACTGCAGAAGAAGTTCTGTGCTTTAAAAATCAGCTGCTGAACAGTGCCATGCTTGCATTGCTTCCAGCCGATATAAAACCATCTCCACAGATGATGATCTGCTCCACAGGCAATCACAAATCCCTCTCTATAACCTGTGGCTATAAGTACAGTTTTGTGGAGTAACAACTAAGGTGGGATGTTCATTTTAAGTGCATGGATGATGGAAGAAAGACAAGAAGAAATCAAGAACAGGACAGTTTAGGGCCAGGTGATTTTATTGGTATTTAGGCTCAGGCCACCCAATGCTGCCCTGCCTGCATGAGTAGACATTAACATGAGTAAAACCACAATTTCTGTTATAAATTATCTCATAATGCCATACTAAGTAAGAAATTGTCTTTAGTTTAAGTGAGAAACAGACTGCACGCAAAAGATCTGTCTTGTTGACCAAGACAACTATTGGGCTATGGAAGAGTTACCCAGGGGGGCAAGGGGGCAGAAGAAAACTGTTGCTTGCTACAGTTAAGGCTGAAATGGTGGAAAAGTATGAGAAAACGTAGTGAAACAGACAGTACTATCATGTCAGCAGATTGGATGAAGCAACCTAGCACATGTCCTCCAACTCCCATTTCTGTTAACACCCGCAGCTCTGACCTTACTGAACGCTGTGCTGAACGAGTCTAGCACTGAAGCTTTTTCTGAAGACAGAGGCTCAGCTTCTGCTGACGAGAGAATGCTAGCTTCCTAAAAAAGAAAACGCTGATCCAATGACAGGACTTCTAGCTGATAAAATTGCATCTGTTCTGGTGTTTGCTCTTTCATTTTTATTTTGTTTTTAAATCCCTACCTTTTCCTAAATTGACACAACAGTGCCATTCTAAAAGTGAAAGACTCTCATCTCCAGCTAGGCTGTATCTCCACACCAGACCAAACAGACACGGGCACCGCACACCCACTGCCGCAAAGCGTGGAGCGTGCCGGGTCACCGCCACCAGCAGCACCGCCACAGCTCTGCTCACAGTCACTGATCAGGAACTGGTGGCTATTCAGAACGCCAGGATGAGGAGAGCTGCGGAGGGGAGAAACGTGCCCTCTTATTGCCCTCGTTCCTCTGAAGCCATGACATATCTATGCAGAACACGTCTCCCCACCGCACGTGCTGATCTAGAACTAAAGCAGGAGATGGATGCCAAAGAGAGCCATTTTCGTCATCCCTGGAGAGATTTGTAAAACAAGAGAGAGGGTTTTTCATTCCCCTCGCTCTGAAAGAGGCATTGGCCCCTTTCCACTTCCAATTTCACCATGGCTGCACACGACTAAACATCCATTCTGACACTAATGCGGAGCGGTGCTCTCTGCTAGGCTGGGTCAGCCAGCTCTCCTGCCTGACTGGCCAAGTGATTGTAAAATCATTAATGGTGTATTTTACACCCCATATTTCTTAAAAAACATAATTACCAGGAAAATTATTCTTCTTTTACTCCAGACTTTTTTTTTTATTATTTTTTTTCCAAAGACACATGTGCTCACTCTCTCGTAACAGTCAAAATGAGGTCAGAAACTTGAACATATGTGGCTGTGTGTGCTTTCTCCTCCAACCAGAAATGACAAAGCAGAGTTTGGCAAGGCAATAAAGGAATGGCCACAAATCAGCCAGGATTATCTGACTTCCTTTAAGAAAGCCATAAATTGTTTACAGCAGCATTGGTCTTTAATGGCAGAATGGGGGGCGATGGAGGGGAAAGCTTTAATCTAACATTTTCAACACATTGCCAAAGTTCTTTCCTGTAGTTTACATTAAAAGAACCTCCAAAGCATCTAACATGTTGGCTGGACTTTTTATTTTCAGGGAAGAGATCCTTCCCATGCTCTCTTCTCCTTCGCTACAGAAATAGACCGGAGCATAATGAGGTTAAGTTTTAAAGCATTTAAGCATTTGACAAAAAAATGCTTGCAAAGATTTTAGCACCAGAAAACCTCTAGAGAAACTGGACAGAGCCTGGGATAATACACAGCAGACTCCTCCAACTTAATGCACTGGGAATTGGAAGTGCATTAAGATTTTGGCTGCAGCTGGGCTTTTTACGGCCACTGGATTCTCAGCACCACTGTCTCTAATAATACCCAGGTGAGGGACATGGCAGGCAGCACTGATTGCTACTCACTGTACACTGCAAAACAGCTCCAAACAGGAAAAGGCAGCAGTTAAAAAAAAACACCTCCGGAAACAGAGCCAACCTGCACAGCCCCTGTACGAATATGAACACGGAACGCTCCCTTCTCCTTCAGTGCAGCTCTGCATTTAAAGCTGTTTGGTTTTATCCTTTTGTTCTCGCTTGTCCTACAGGGCAACTGTGAAATTCAGAATCATCACTGGAATTTGGACAACGAGTATTTGCAAAGTTTGAGGGTGCCCGTAGTGAGGTTGTTAGGTTATGAGGTCTATGCCTCCTGCATTTCTTTGTATTTTGCTCTTTAGGACCAACTCCCAGATGGCACCATCGTGCAGCACACATCTAACACAGACAGTGCAGGTGTCTCCACCGCCCAGAGTGGAAATCCCCAAAACCCTTTCCTGCACCTCCTCGGAATACTGGGATCCTTCCTGCTTCTGCACGGTACTCTGCGGTCACACGTCACGTTTGGATAACGCACTTTCCTACAGGAATGATGTAAACAAGTACAGCACAGCTCACATGGCTCGAGGAGTTTGTCAACAAAACCCATCCATCCCAGGCTACTGGCTTCTGAGAGCTGGAATGTTTCCAAATCTATTTATCTCATCACTTTGTAGAAGCTCTTTACTCCCTCCTCTTGATATTTCAGAAATTTATTTGCTTCCCATTATAAAAATAAATACAAGTGCTCTCCCTCCCCATTTCCCAAACAGTAATTAGTTATAATGATTGTTATTTATGTTGTGGCGGTGCCTCGGAGCCCCAGACATAGGCTAGGACCTGATATGTTTATATGTTTATAATCTCTCCTCCACATGTTACTTAACAGCATATAGCTAGGAGGCCAGTAAAAGCAAATTCTTGAAGTGTCGTGAAGGAGGCTGCCAGCAAAGGCTCCCAAAGCTCTGGACGAAAATCCTGCGTTGAGCGGTTCCCATGCTGCAACTGGAGCTCCAGCAAGAGCTGCTCAGCCTAGCTGCCCCTCCGTCCCTTCGGCTGGAGATGAACCCAGCAGGCTGACGCACAAGAAAGGAAATGCACAGTGTTTGGATGGCAGGAGGTAAACCGTTCCTTTTTTGAGAAGCTTTTCTTTAATTATTAAGGCTGAAAAATGTCTTGTATATTCCCCCACACTGATGGGAAAGTTATAGGAAGGAAGGAAACACAGGAAGACGTGAGCAGTAGAGAAGCACAGGATGAAGTGCCTGTATGGGTAATTGCTGTGTAACTCTCTATTTTGTCTCTGGTGCCTAGATATTATCGAGTAAAACTAATTAGAAATGCAATAGATAAATGTATTCAGAATTCTTCACATCCTCGGAGCAGTTCCAACACCACCCATCAGGGATGCTGCGTTTGCTGGGTTGGCAAATGATTTTCTCATAAGAACTGGACAGCCCTTATCACGGCTCATTTTCTCCTTTAACATACACTGTTACTGCTCCTGCTCCTCCAAAGTGAAATGCAACACCCGTCAGCATTGTAATGATTCCTTCACTAGAGATGCAGGAAAAAGCAAAGCAAAATCCCCAAAGCCTCAACACAGAAGGCGAGATGAGCACAGCTAGTTAGCCCTGCCTCTAATTAACGGCTTTTGCTGTTCTGCCAGGTGTGGTCCCCATGTCTCACTTGCTGCTTCCCCTCCCCAACCATTTATTTTTCAAAAGCAGAGGCAAGCCACAGAAACAGATCCTGCAAAATACAAATAATGAAGCAAATCAGTGCTGTTGTTTTTTCTTGCTGCTCAAGAACTTTGAAGACGTTTGGGAAAAAAAAAAAAAAAACAACAACAAACCCCAACCAAAACAAAAACCTTTCCACTAAGTAATTGAGTCTGTACTCCCGTATCAGACATTCAATGCTAATTTGGAGTCCTGTCTTATCGCATTACAGACAAACACAAGGCCCCTTACATCAAGTGCAACAAAATAGCTACACTCGGCATTATTAATGAAGTAGATGGATTAATTTCCTATTTATGAGAAGCTAACCAACTGGCTAGCTTGCTGACAGCACTATTAATGATCCTTAATGCCCCACAGGCGGTAATGGGTCCCGCTGGGAGATCTAGGAGCGCTGCAATTTGTATTGAGGATTTAGACATAACAAAAAAAAAAAAAAAGCCCTCCTGGGAGCAGGCAGTTGATCAGCGGGCGCCCCAGCGGAACACAGCAGACAAATAATAAATGACAGCCTTGCGATTAAATCAAACCTTCTACTTTAAGTGTTAAAGTGTCTGACTGTCACTAACAATCTAGTGGTTGTTAAAGCCTCCCGGGGCCTCCAGGAACAGACGCAGTGAGCTGGAAGGTAAAGGGGGGGAGCGGCTGCGGCAGCAGCGGGAGCCGCGCTGTCTCAAGCAGGGAGGCTGCAGGACGGCTGGAATTCAGACAGCTCAACACAGATCTGCTTTTTAAGGTACCTCAGAGCTGTGGCACAGGATCCTCGACGGCCTACGCCAACCTCAAAAGCGAGTTTTTACCTGCAAAGGGAACAGCCCTTCCCAGTTCCCACTCGCCAGCCCTGCTGCCAGGACTCAGCCCGGAGCTGGGGGCACTCGGTTCGAATGGCCTTGTCCACTGCTATCTAGTAATTCTGGCTTCCATTTGTACGTCAGTGCCTTTGGGATTGAAACCAGAGAGCTGTGTTTTTAAACTCAAAGGGGGACAGGTCGAGGTGTGAACAGAGGACCTGGAGGTAGCATGCATTTCATTCACTTAATTTTCCTGATAAACACAGCCATCTACACTCCGTCTTCATTATATTTAGTTTCCTTGCTGCCTTGGACCGATCACATCCCAGGGCTGGCTGACAGCTTGGAGAAATCCCAAAGCTTTCTTTTCTGGAGATTGCTGCTCAGAGATAGAGATGAAATGGGCAAGTAGGTGAGAAGAACACGAGCACTGAAATGGTCCTCTGCCTGTCAGCCTCTATCGAAACACCAAAGCAAGAACCGAGGCGGAATGAGCTAAGAAGGCACAAGGCCAACGTTTTGTTCTGGTTGGAAAAATCCCCCTCCTCTTTGTCATGCTCTGGCCATGATCAAGAGCATGCTTCTGTCTTCTTCTGTCTCCTCCCAGCCTGTTTTAAAAAGCCCAGTGCTACCTACAATTATAGTTAAATAACAGGAAGTTTTGGAACACAGTTAATTTATCTGTAAAGAAACCTTTGAAAAATCAAGGGGCTTTGGTTGTTGCATACCCGACACCTGCAATAATAAATACATGTTCTTGTAACCCAGCTCAGGTAGTGCCATATTCACCCAAGTGCCCCTCAGGGCAGATGCCCAAACCAGAGGGTAACAGATCCCTGTACCTGCTGGATGGGTTCGCTCCACCAGTGCTCTCCCAATGCACGGCCAACCCTAGAGGAATCAGAACACTCCAGTGTTTGTCAGCAAAAGCATCTGCTGCACACACCTCTGCCATTCCAGGCCGGCTTCCCTGAACTCATTGAGAGCAGGAGCAGTCCTCCTTCTCCTCTTCTATTTTCATAGCCCAGAGAATGGAGCCTTTTCCTTGTAGATGGCTTCCAAATCCTACACCACAGACTCCCTGAGAGCATCCCTACAACTGATCACAGGTGAGAGGTGGTATCTGCTGTGCTGCCTTGTGAGAAGCTGTCACACAATTCATGGCATGACTGTACCTTGGTACTGCAGCCTGGGAAGAGAGCCACAAACAATCATCTCATCTCATATGTACCAATTTATTCTATTATCAATCCGTGTGTGTCTTCTGGCAGAATTAGGCTTTGCTCTTTTTAATCATACAACTCAACAACAGGCCAATGAAGAAAAGCTGCAGGAGAATGCGGCAGCCAGCTGGACTTTCTACACCTCACAAGAGCTTCAGTAAAGGACGCGTCATGGGAAGAGTACCGCATCTGATGGGGAGCTGTGACAAGCACTGATGGGCAGGAAGGTGGCACTTACAGAACTACACCTCTTTATCCATCCTCCAGCTCATACAAGCTGCTGCCTTATAGCCTCTGGGTGGGGAAGCATTGATTTTCAAACATCACAAGCTAAAGAATATGTGATCTGACAAAACACTGGCACAGAGCAGGGTCCTCCCAACGCAGGAAGGCAGCATTGCACTGCCCTCGGGCAGCAGTCTCAGTACAGCAAGGACAGGGGCTGCAGGTGGCTGGGCCTGGGGGGCTGCTGCCAGGCTTTGGGAGTGGGGTGGCTATTTCTGCAGCGGCCAGGCTCCCCAGCAGGTACCGCCTGAATTAATGGCAAGGCCCAATTAGCACAGGCAGGGCCAGGTGACATAGTGTGGCAGGGAAACCATGGATGCAGTGGGTCTGTAGCTCTGCGTGGATGTAGAAGGAAACAGATTTTGGATGAGGGGCAGCACTGCGCATCCCCTGCCCAAGCCTATCTAGGAGCTTCCAGTTTCTTCTGGAAAAGACTGCCCAGGCTGCTGCTCTATTGCCTGTGACTCTTTCCTCAAGGGGCTGCACTTCCATCCGATGACAACAAAAAGTCACCATGCACAGAAAAAATGCTCTTCCCAAAGCATCTTCCTCCTTCACCGCGTGAAGTGTTAAGGCACACCGCTAATTTCCTGAGCCCATCCTCTGCCATCTTCCCAGCTGGCACAAAGCTGGCTCCTGAGCCCTGAGCTGCATCACGCCTCTCCTCCTTCTGCTGCACTCATCCTGGCACCTCCCTGCTGCTTTGCCCCTGCCGGCCCCGCTCACATGGGGAAGGCAGAAATAACGGTGACAGCCCCCCTGGGGAAGCCGAGGGGCCCTCGCAAAGTGCACTGCGAAAACGAGCGCGCCTGCTCACTCACCACATTTTGCATTCGTTCTGCCACTCGCTGTCAAATTAAAACGTGGCCAACAACTCATTTCTCCTGCTCTCACAGTTACAAATTAGTCCATTAAGCTGTCTGCAGCAAGCCTTTTTTCCTCGTCCCAGTAATGGCCTCCGAGAATTCCTTCATAATCGCCAAGTCCTCCTGGGATGCCCACCGAAAGCAGATGGAGGAGCTCCCGGGTAATACAAGGCACTTTTTAATGACACAACACGCTGTGTTTTTTTTTAATTTTTTTTTTTAATGTCCCTGTTCTCCCTTCATCATCCTTCCCCTTCCCTGCTTTCTTCCACCAGGATGATTAGGAATGAAAAAAAAATAAATGAAAGTGGAGCGAGGAGACAGAATGGGGGGCATCGGCGCTTCTGCGCAGAGGCTGACAGCTCCAGGAAGGGCTGGGGTGGGGAAATCGGCTTCAGCTCCCTAATTAGAGCCTTCTAATTGAATTATCTTTATTGAAAAATTAGATCTTGCCCTGGAAGCTTGGAGGTCTGGAAGACAGCCGAGCAGGTCCTGCTGTAGGTGACTGATGGGCCTCACGGTGGCAGCCCCGTGGGCTGGCTGTGGGTGCATTGCTTGGAGTCACTTAGTGCAGAATCTCCTCTTAAGGGACATTCCGGAGCGCCAAAGGTAAAGGGCTGTTATTATCGAGTGTTATTAGCAGGTAAAGGGCTGCCATCAGCTGGGAAGGGTCTTTATTTATTTAAAAGAGCATCTTGCCAAGTGAGGATGCTCCAGCACAGGTGGTGTGGGGAGGGGGCTGCCGACTCCAGCAGCGCTTTGGACCCTGCAGCCCCCACAAAGCTGCTGTGTATAGAAACAAGGCATTTAAAGCAAGGCAAACATTTTCTGTACGTTGGTGATGCACAGAAAGAAATGCTACTGAGTAGATAGAGCCAGCTGGTCTCCATGCTGCGCTTTAAATAAACCAATTACAGTCAAATCCCCGGTTGGTCCGTACAGTGAAGTCCCAGCCCCAAGGATGCTGCTGGGAAGTGAGTGCCTGGATGGAGCCCTGCGCTGTGCCCCACCAGCAGGCATGGCCTGGGACTACAACTCGGCAGTGCTGCGCGGGCTGCAGGGCACCTGGAGTGGCACTGCGGGGCTTGGTCCTTCCCTCCTGGGCTCCTGACCACACTGAGCTCAGCCTTCCCTCCTATGGATGCCTGCTTGGTGGCTAAGAGAAAGGAGCATCAGCCCTAACTGTTTGCCTCACAGATCCTAGCTGACCTTTCCCAGAGATGGAGCTGAGATCAGAGGCATGTGGAAAGACGCTGCCACATTCCAGTTCCTTCACTTTCTCAAAAAGGTGAATGTTCTTTCCAGTGGGAAGTGCAGAAGTCACAAACACTGGCAATTCTGGTTGCCAGCAAACCTCCAAAGCACGGAAGGCCCGTGTCAGTGTGCCCCTCTGCTTCTCCCTCTTTCCTCACTCAATCACAGCATCTGCTTTGAAACAGTAAGATGGAAAGCTAACTGATGAAACGCAGTCTGTGGTCTTTTAATCTGCTCACTGACTTTGCGGTAGAGTGGCTCCTACTGCCAAATCTCCAAAGCAACTCCACAGGTTCATTTTTCCTTGACACCAAAGTCAAGATTTGTTTTTCTCTGTGCGGAATGCCAGGAGCTGTGCCTTGAGGAAACACTTTGCAGCAAAACTGCCAGATTTGGTGGCAGGATGGCAGTCCCTCCCTCAGCCTCCTCCCCCCACAGCCATCACACCCCAGGGCTCGCTGTGATGGCATGCAGCGTGGTGCCAATGGGTCCCACCACGAGCAGAGCCCTTTGCACCTTGAAGCAACGCCGTGCTGTGGGGATCAGCTCTGGGGAGGAGCCATGCTATGGATGGATGTATTTCAAGGTGGGGAGGGGAAGGAATCAGCCCATTTCCTGGAAGTGAAGAAAAATTGGCTGTCTTTGCAGAGTTCTGACTCCAGCTGGGAAGACAGAGGCGCGATTCAACTTTCTGTTTAAAGAAAACCCACTCCAAGTGGCAGAAATGTCCAGAAAAAACCCTACGCTGCCCAGCGCCAAGCCTGAACGCTAAGTCCTGTATTAGAAGAAGAAAAACAGCTCTGAACACGGGCAAGCCAACGTGGATAAAATGTGGCCTCCATGTCTCATAAATTATCACTTTGGGAAGAAAACAGCCTGCTTTTCTCTGAGCATTAGTACACAAATATTCACTGGTGGAGCGGAATGGAAGGAAGACCTGAGGCAGACCACTGCACTCCTGGATTTTGTTATTGGTATCTGCTCGCTTATCCCCTTCCCACAGCACAGAGACTTCGTATTATATTTAAAGAAAATAGGAGACAACCCCCCTAGGCTTTTCCACGCCGTTCCTTACAGCGAATTCTGAGAGAGGAAAGAAACAACCTTTTATCTTCCCAATTCACGCGTGTGCTCCAGGCAAAGGTAAGAGCCCACAGAAATCAGCAACTGGCTAGTAATGGTGCAGTGCTGGACAGGAGGGCAGGGACATGGAGATGGCTTGGGCATGGCCAGGACGCATCTCCCATGGGGGCTCTGAGTTTGGTGCCCTCGCCTGAAGGAGCCTGCCTGTTGTCAGCCAGGGAGACATTGAAACAAACCCAACAGCATTTGCAAAGAGCTCTTCTAACTCTTCTCTATTTCTACTCCTCCATTGTCTGAAAATGTGACGAGGAAGGACATGCTGTTGGAAATGCTAGTTCAAATAAAAAGAAACCTAGATCACTGAAACGTGGCGTATACAGATGCTCTAATTTCTTTACAGCGTACCTGCTAGATTCAAAATTGCACACAAAATCACAGCCAACCACCTCCAGTCCCTTTCATTTTTGGCAGAGGTCGGCACCTTCGCCTGGACCGTGCAGAAAGATTTGGGTTTGTGACAGCCATCCAACTTGCATGCAGCCCTACTGTAATTGTGCACGCAAATCTATCTGCACATACATGTCTGAAACTGGATCACTGCTCCGTTTCAAACATCTCCTTGAAATAACCTTGAACCAACAGCATATATACAGCGTGCATGCATGCCTATAAATGCACGAGCAAGTTCAGCAGTGCCATTATAAAAATGCTGCTATGTAGGAATGCTTCAGTTAAGAATCAAAACTCCATAGCTTATAATTTTACTTCACTACTTGGGGCAATTTCTGAGAAATACCATAGTATTTTTAACAGCACATATGCGAGAGACCATATATATGGCTGCTGGCCGCTGCTTTCCATAAATCTTTCAAACCCAATATTTATACTCCCGCGAAGGAGTGTTGGCTGCTTATTTTCCATCTCCGTAAAAGTGGTCAGATCAATAGTTCTGTGTATGTTACTTGGAAACATGTCACAGCAGCCTCGAAAACCTCTTTTTCCTTTGTCTGAAATTGATTTCTGTAACACGCAAATACGCAGAAAAAGGAAGCATTAAGTTCTCTCTTAGGATCCTTTGTGAGCCCTTCAGAATCCAGACATGGCCACGATGGAAAATGGGACCCTGCCAGCAGCTCGCCACCCCCAGCACCAGTGATGCGGGCACAGCACTCGGCTCCGAGCTACAAAACCCCAACATCTGCATATCCCTGACTTTGGGACTGCTTCAGCACAAAGGTGAGTGCTGTGGAGCAGAAGCAGCCCTCCCTGCGCCAGCCCTGCTCCTCCGAAGATGACAGAAGAGGAAGGGGAAGATTTCCACTGCTCTTTGTGCCAATGGGATGACAGCACCACGCGCTCTCTTGCTCCAGATGATGCCGCACCCCGATTTTTTAGTTCATATGCAGCAGGATCAGAAAACTAAGCTCGTGTTCCAGAGTCTTACTTTGAGAAGGAGCAGAGACGTGCCATTCACTGCAGCTTTTTGTGAGAGACTTTATTCTCCCCCCCACTTTTTTTTTTTCAGCACAGCTTGAGCCCTGCAGCTTTCATTTAAAAAAAAAAATAAAAAAAAGAAAAAGAAAAAAAGGAAAAAACCCCAAACCAAGCCATGTACAAAAGTGGGGGGAGTAGAGAAGGTTTAACAAGCTCCAAGTCATAGATTATAAGCCGCTGCTAAAAATTTATGGCTGTTTGGATCTTTGCCACGCTGAACAGATTGGCAAGCTGATCAGAATCGCAGCAGGCTGCCTAATGAGTCCCACACAATTTTTCACCCCATATTTTTCCAATAAAAAAGCAGTTAAATACCAACCGCAGCCACAGCAGAGCCTGCCATCTGGCTGCTTTTTTCTCCAGCCATCATTAAAATGGTTCTTGGCAGTTTACACCTCGCTTTTTTCTGTACAGATGTGGAACGAATTTTCTGACAACCCTGGGATGAAACAGGGGGCTTTATTGAGCTTTACAGATTAACTGCCTAACTTCTGGTCCTAATTGTAAGTGTCTTAGCGCCGGAGGCATCATTTTAAGTGAGCTAATTGTAGGTATCAGAGCCCACCAGTGACATTCTGTTAAGTTAACCCAAGGGTCCAACCAGCACCACGGCCACCAGCGCCCACCCCGTGCTGAGCGCAGGATGCACATTCACAGCTGTGGGGACAGCACTCGGACCTGCCCATGGAGGAGTGCAAAGATCAAAATACAGCTAACTAGCCCATTTAAAAGCCATTTGTGGGACAAAGAGAGGCAAGCAGGCCCGAGAGGAATACAGTTGGCTGGTGTCTACTGACAGCTTGGATGAATGCGGTCTCCACGTTTGGGCAGTCTGCGGATGGCAGCAGTAGAGAGGCAGCTCCCACCGGTGCCTCGGCCCATCCCTCAGGATCTGCCACAGCCCCAAACGCAGTGGGGGAAGCAGAGGGTCAGCCCGGCCCTCCGAGGGCATGGAGAGCTCTGCTGGCCCCGCTTTCTCTCCCAGAAGCTGACAAACAGCAGCAGTACATCAAGGAGGCTTTTCATCATTTCGCTTCCCTTCACATCCCGAACACAGATTATTACTTATGCCAATCATCTTATAATGACCAGTGGATTTCAGAAATGAATAATTTATAGGAATGTTGATAACATTTATTTGTTTTCAGCGAGGACTTTACAGAATCATAGAAATACAGTACGGAAGGGGACCTTAAAAGGTCATTCTAGACCCCCTGCTCTGAAAGAGATGATGGTGGAGATTATGTGCATAATAATGGAAATGACCCTATAACTGTACTGCAGAATCAACATTTTCATTAGGAGATATATTGCTCTCGTAATCCTGCAGGCTGATAGATAACCTTCAGAGAAAGCAATGCAGCCACAGCTGTGAGGTGTGGGCTTGGGCAAGGCAGTGCTGGTGGGGCGGCAGCGCTCTGCAGGCGGCCGAGCGGCCAAGTTAGCTCAGTCCCCCTCAGCCCCCAACTCTGATCCATCCTATCCCTGTGACTGAAAATGGCTGTGCAAATCGCTGACAAAACCAGGAACAGAACTACCTCTGCCTCTTCAGTGGGCGCTGAAAGCTCCCATTTATCTCCCACCGCTTGACCTAGAACACCACTTCACTCTAAAAGAATTGGCGTAGCGTCCGAGCACAGCCCTGCAGACCTCAGGGCAGAAACAAAGAGAACACTGAGCATCGGCAGCCAGCTCAGCCCGTCCTGGGGTTCCCAACTCTGCCATCAGGGCCTAACGTACAGTGCAGGCTAAAGGATGCCTTTTGACAGCAAAGCAAATTAAAAAACAACCAAATGTGCCAGACCAACTTTTTGTCCCATTACATTTCTGGTAAATTTTGTTTCTAAGAACTATTATTGTAAGAGAGGTATTCACATATACACACACTGCCTTGACATTTGCACTTTTTTATATAAACATTTTTACAATATTCCATTACCACAGAACGCACCAGCTAATAGCCAAATCCCTAAAGCTGCTAACAATCAAGTCTGGCTCGGAGTCGCCTCTGAATAACTTCCATTTCTTCAATGCTTTTGCACAGCAGGATTGCTAATAAACAACTGGGCAGTAAAACTACAGCCAGCCAGCACTGCCTCGGTCCTCTCCAGTTCAGGGAATTGCTCTAATACAATGTGGAAATATATCCTGTGACCAAGCAGCCCCTGGGAATTCTTACATTTCAGGTTGAGTTGTCTTCATTTGGGTTATTTTGGGATATCCACAAAAATGAGTCCCAATTCCCTTTCCCTCGCTCTCCACCCCCCACAGTCACACACTCCACCAAGCAAAACATTCAAGCTACTTAAATGTGGTCAGGGAATAAACCGGTTCAAGAAAAAAAATAGCCTCATCTTAAATGGTTTCCATCCAATCCAAAGATTCAGCCCGAAGGCTGAAACGATGCAGCCCTTACACAAGCCTCACACAATAGCGTTTGCATAACTTACCAGGCTCTCTCCCTCTGCCCCACGGAGAGTTCCCAGCTCAGAGAGAAGGCACAAAGATACCGGGCATCTGATCCACGGCAAGGCCGCATCTCACCAAAGGAAAGCTGTGGGCACGGCTCCGGGTACCCGCGTGGGGCTGCCTGCAGCCGCGGCACAGCCGAGATCCCGGCCAGCAGCTGCGCTGCCTCGGGCTGCCCCGTGGTGCTGCAGAGCAGCCTCGTGTCACGCTTTGGGCTTCTGCTCTCATTTGGGCCCTGAAGTGCTTCTTATTTTTATTGATTATCCCTGCTAAGCCGGTGGAACCGACTCGTTGCCTTCCCAGATCGTGTTTTTACGGTGAGTCTTCGAACCAGTCCTGCTCGTTTTAAGTTTATGAATGATCTTTTCCTCCTCACTTGTCTTAAGGGCTTACGGTTCAGATTTGAGATTTCAGCTGCAGGCAGAAATAGGGCGCAAGCTGATCCTGCAATTTTTCCCTTCGATCCCATTAAAAATAAATTCATCTTATTGTAAAGGTGAAAGAAACTTCACGATAAAAAAGCTAACACGTGGCTTAGGGGTATCTTCAACTATTCGTTTTCATGACAAAAAAAACCCAAACAACAACATCAAAACACATTTGTTCCTGAGAAATAAGGCTCCGCTCTTACAATTAATAAAGCTCAACACTTAAAATCCATAGAATGCATGCAGAAAATGGGATAGGAAATATGCAGAGCGGCTCTGGACTTATAAACAGAAGATCTGGACTGGGAGAGGTCATCATACAGCCAGCCTTTTGGAAGTCCTGGGGTTATGCTGCTCGAATTCTGCCTTTATAGGCACTAGCAGGAATTTTGCCAGTGACTTAGCTGACTTCTACGCTATAAAGCTAGAATGATCCGTTTTGATTAACTGCTCTGACCTCCCGCACAACGCAGGCTTACAGCACCCGGCCAAGACTTCATCCCAAATCTGGACAGAAGAGAGAAGCACAACGTGTGAGTCAGCAGGACAAGCACAACAATTTTAATTTTAAAATGCCAAATCGTTTTGGCAGGGGAAAACAGGAGGGGTGATGGACAGTTCTGGATAGCGAGCGGTTTCTTGAATTATTGGGAGATACTTGGCTCTGTCAAATGAGCTGACTGAGCTAGCTTTCATCTCTTGTTTTTAATTATCTTTACTCTTTTAGAATTTCATTGTTGTGCTTAAAGTTGTCCTGGTGTGCGCCTCCTCCCCAGATCTAATCTTTTTGCTCCAGGCAATTGGGGCAGGGTTATTTTGACATGCAAACGAAGAGGACATATGTTGCATGCAAATGAGAGGGTCAGAGCTCAGAGCAAACAGATTTTTCCCCTGCCCGGGGCATTCCCGTCGTCGCTTTGCAGGCTCCCCCCGACCCAGCGGGTCCCTCAGCCCCGGCTGCCCCCGCAGCCCCCAGGGGTGCAGGCAGTGTTGGTGCTGCTGGGGCTGCAGGAGGGGCTGCCCCCGGCCCTCTGTGCTCTTTGTTGTTCTCAGGTATTAACGCTGGAAAATTGGCTACTGGGTACAGGCAGTAACTTCTTAATGCTATTTAATACACGTTATTGTATTCCCATTGTAAAGGGCCCACACCCTGTTCTGATTCAAGACCTAGATATAGGCTCATTATGGTGCTATAAACACCGCTTTAAAAGCCTGACTATGTATTGACACAGTTTTTTATAAGTACATAACAGACTCTCAAAATCACCCTCGACCACTGATGACGTTTTACATGGGGCTCATGTGTCCCCTGGATGGCATTAATTGAAACAGTATCGTGAAAGCAGAAGGAAACGTGGAACAGTGAGCTCCGAGCAAAACAATTCTGCAGCAGGGACACCAAGGCGGATCCTGTGCTTGATCCTCCATCTCTGCTCACCAAGACTGTGACCGTCACTCGGGAGCCATGGGAAGCATTTGAGAACTTGCCTTAGCTGCTAAGAAAGGTGCTTAAATTTCAAAATACCCTCTGGGCAGGCTAAGCCACCCCAGACAAGAGCACTGGGGATCTTACTGGCAGGCCTTGAATATCAAAAAAACCCAACTCTTGGCACAAACCGCACCATTCACTGCAAGAAATCACTTCTGGCCAGCCTATCCCCATGGGCCTGCCGGGCTGTCAGCAAGCAGCACAACCAGAAAGAACTCGCAGGTCCCTCCCTGCAGCGGCTCTGCTCCAGCAGGGATGGGGCTGCCGACCCAAGGGCAGGGCTTGCTTTCTCAGGATAAACTAATTATCTCGACATACTTGCCCACTGCCCTGAGTAAGGCAGATTTGGAACAGAAGCAGAGGAAGAAAGCCTTACAGATGGTACCGCCGCTCGGCAGCCCACAACAAGGCTGGGTGCCCTCCGACCCGTGCCGGCTCTCCCCGGAGAGCAGCCCCACCGGCACAGCAGAGCAAGTCAGATGGGGTCAACAGATGGCTGAGAATATGGTGCGCATTAACACACATTCTTTTTGTGCCTGTCTCCGGCCCAGAATAAACAGGAGAGGGATTTGGCCCCAGCACCTTTGGTGAAACCATGGTCACAGCGCACTGAGACCTTTGCTGGCATCCACGAGCTACACAAGCTCTGCCAGAGCTGAATATTGCACTCTTAACTCACTGTTGCTTTGCTTATGTGGTTTGAAAAAGGCACTACACATTCTCCCTGAGCAGGTTAGGGAACACTCAGGCGTGATGCGAGCACCAGGAGGTACAGTTGTGCTGCAGACATTGAACTGTGCTCAGGGTAACCTGACCACCCCGGAATCTGCCTTGACAGCTCACTAAAAAGATATCCCTGCCCCTCTAATTTTGATTCCTTGTAAATAATCAATTAGCTAATCTGCTTAAATGATCCCCCACCTTCCCTTTCTGTTTTCAATTAAAAGTGTGAATGGCAAGTGCAGACAGATTTACATGGCCTTCCAGAGCAATGGGTGTTTTCTCACTGATCTTATCAGGTGCCCTTTGGGCAGACCCGGGGTTTCTTGTGATCCTGGCTGCTAAGCAATTCTGAGTGTTCACTGTATTCCTGGAGGAAGGCATGTCCTTTTGGGACCGCCTTTTGGGAAAGTGCTCATTTAGAAGACCTAGCAATCTCCTTAGGAAATAGTACTTCCCTTTCAGAAGCCTCGCAGTGCAAGCACGGGGACTCTGCTCCTCTGAAATCTCGGGAATGTGCAAACTGATACTTCCAGGAGCATTCAGCTTGGCTCCATTTGATGCAACTTTCATAGAGATAGCAAAAGGCATCTGTCTTACCCGAGGCTCAGCCCCTGCCAGATTTCACATCCTCGCTCCAAAGGATGGAGGTGGGCAGATTTCTCAGCGAATTACTTGTGAGAGCTCATAACATGACCAAAACCATTTATTCTCCCCCATCACGTTTTTTGAGGGAGCCAAATCTTTGAACTTTCAAAGGAGAGGAAATCAGCTGCAGGCAGACAGACCACATGGCAAAGTTCGGCTCTAGGACTGCTCTACGGCACTTTTTCTACGGCACTGCCCACTGTTTGCAGAGATTTGGAGCCTGCTTTAGGCATTTACTGCAATATGGATGTTGCATACAATGCTGGAGGACAGTTTTTAAAAGGAAATGGAAGTTCCTCAAAGTAAAAAAAATAACAAGACCGAGCTGAGACAAAAATCCACGAAAATGAAGCAGAACGGCACAAATCCGAGCAGCAGCTGGAAAGGCAGCGCCTTCCCCCAGGCCAAAGCCCTACTCATGGACACAGTAGAAAATACTATTTCAGGAACTTGCCGCTGATCTATATAAATCTTTTTAAATGGAGACAATCAAGCTTATTATTAGATTCTATTCTTTGGTAAATGACAGGAATGTATTTCACAGCATAAGAAATTGCCCTGTTTTCCAGACAGGAGGAAGCACTGCCCATTGGAATGGATGGCACCGCAGGTGAGCTGCACCCAAATCCCACTTTGGTTACTATCTGCCACGAGCACCAGGGCAATACCACTCTCACTCACTCCATCTGCGATGCAGAACTACCAGAACGTCCCTTCCATGGCAGAGTAATTTCACCAGAAATGCAGTGAAAATCTATCTGTGCCAGAGTCTGTAAGAATTTTGCTGTCCATTTTAATGCACCAGGATATCACCTTTGGTATCATTTTTCCGTAATAAAACAGGGATGATCACACTTGCAGATCTGTTAGAGTGGGACAAGGACAAGTTAATGTGCATTCTGCATTCTGAGTATGTAGCATAATAAGCGCATGAATTATTTATGTGCGTAAATTTAAAACTCTTTGATTGAAATGTAAGACTGGCTGATTAGAGAAAAAAAACTTCCTCCATCTCTGACACACAGACTGTGCCACAGGAGCCTCCTCTGACAGTTCAGCCTGAGGGCCGGGGGACAGGCTGGCTGCACACAGCCCTGCATGGTGCTGAGGGGAACACCAGCAGCCAGCCCAGGCTGCCACTGCGATGCCCTGAGGCACGGGCTCGCATCTGCCTCGCTTGCCACTGCACCTCAGCCCAGGTTACAGCACTCACTGCAAAATCGAGCTCCTGGTAGAAACGTTTATCTTGAAAACGGACATGTGCGCCAAGGGATCTGTAGGTATCTTCCCCACCAGTGCAATTCTTAGTAGAAGCCCATCAGCACTATCCTTCACTTAAGGTTATAACCACCTCAGTTAACCTGCAAACAGAGACCATTAACCAAGATGGTGCACTGTTATAAGGGAGTGCCAATGGCAGAGCTGCAATAATAAAAAATGGGCCTCGAGAAAGCTAAGTCATAGACCCAGCAATACTCCACATAGTGGAGGCCACACAGCCAAGCATCTTTTCCTCTTGCTCACTGCTTTTTGAGCAACGCAGGTGGCCTTTGTCAACAAGTACGCCAGATTGGGCTTCTAATCCATCCCAAATCCTTCCAAACATCCCCACAGCATACCCTGCACCATGCTGAGTGCTGGCTGGCTGTGCTGAGTGAAAGTGAAGCAGAAATACTTATTTTTGGAAAGCATTTCTTTTTAAATGATGTTTTCCACACTTTCCTCGGTGCCAGGTAAGGCAGGCTGGCCTCCCCCCAGGGCAGCCTTCCCTCCCAGACGCTGCTCAGCAGCCCATGTGCACACGGCCAGCGCTGCCGCATGAAGGCTCTCTCTGCTGGAAGAGGCATTAATTATAAGCAGGCAAGGCAAAACTCCTCCAGCACTGATGGCTGCTCTGCTGGATGCTTTTCCTTGTACAGAGCTTGTTTTCATTAACTTTCCAAATAAACGATAAAAGGCACAGGCATGGGCAACAGAAAGACACAACCATAATTGCTGAAGGGGCTGGCTGGCTTCCTACGTGCATACGAGGACGCACCGTTCAGATCTGTGCAAGTGCACACACAGATGCAAACATGCACGGGCTTTCCTGCCGAGCAGTGTAACTAACCCAGCCATCAGTATCAAACATTAGTCCACGGTGAGCCTCAACACTTGGCCACCGTCGTGTTAGCAGGATTTCAAGCTTGAACCAAAGGCACACAAGGTAAGAAGTTCTGTACTGTGCCTACAGATGTGAACAAAAGGAGTCAAGGAGGCGATGAATCGACAGCGCTCTGCTCTTACTGAGACACAGTGCAGACACCACTCGGGTTTTTAATAAGAAATATCGATGCCTAGCATATATCCATGACTATGCTGATTATAATTGTGCTTACTGATTGTACTGGTACCTTAAATACACAGAGGCCTTCAGGGCCTGTGCTACAGATCAGCCATCTCTCGTGGTGCTGCCCAGATGGGTCAGAGTCCCCTGCAAAGTTCCCACTTCAGAGTTCCACCTCTTGGGGTTCTGTGCTTTCTGGGAGTTTGCAGCTCTCACTGACAAATGTAATCTCCCAGATCTTGCTGATACAATTAAAAGAGCTTGAAAGGCACTCATCAGCAGAAACACTGGAAGGCAGATTAGAAAAACATATCCTGTTTGAAAGAATGATTTTTAAGAAACATCACATTATTTTCCTGGAGCCTGACTCATGACTTTTCAAACACAAGGGGCCTGCCAAACCACTGGTATATATCTGGAACTGCTCCACTGATGTCACTGAGCAGCACTGATGTAAAAATGGCATCGGAGAGAACAGAAACAGGCAGAGAGAAGTGGATGGTTGTGATCACTGACACAGCCTGCGCCTTAGGAGAGATCAAAGACCAGTTCTTGCAAAACATTCTGGATTGGTCTTTATTTGGCTGAATTAGGGTAAAACACAGCCCACATTTGCTCTCTGTAGCTCGATGGGCTAAAAAGTCTTCTGAACAAGGGTAACACCAATGGATATCTAATTGGCTGCTCTTTGGAGAGGGACTCCTGCTGCTGTGCTTTGCTCCTTCCAAGCATAGCATGAGCCTTCCCAACTGCACAGCACTGGCGAGGATGCTGCAGCAGACAAACACACTCTTCTGCTCCCGTCCCACCCTGCCCCCAGGCTTCACAAACAGGACCAGCAGGAAGGCCATGGAAGGTTCAGCATATGAACACTTTGTCATGTTAAAAAGCAAGAAAAAGAGGAGGAAGAGAAGCAGATGGGCAGACAAGAGCACTGCAGATCAGGCCAACTGAGGGGGCAAAGGTGTGTCCTCAGCTGCCCCAGGGGGATGCTGCCCAGGGCTGCCCTTCATCGTGGGCCTGCAGGGAGAACAGCAGCACTAAGCACGGAGCCCTTGGAGCCAGTGATGCTCGGGCATGGGCTCTGTGTTCAGGAAATGCTGGATCCTGGCAGCAAGGGTATGGTATGAATGTTAAAACAGCAGGGTTATATGAACATGTCTATCTGTAAGGCCAGAAGAAAAGAAAAGCTAACGTCTCCAAGGCCCTTTTTGGAGAAGAATCATAAAAGCTACAGACTGCATTTCTCAGGTATTTTGTATTGTGATTAAATCTGTTTCTAGCCGTACACCTTTAAGAAAGATCAAAGATAGCCAGTGAGGAAGGAGGCACATGCTGACTTCCACTAATTGAAGCAAGCTGAAGCCTCCAGCACCTTCTGGGCTCTCCAAAGTTTCTACCTCAGCATTTCCCCTGCCCTCCCCTGCCCCAGCCCTCCCAAAGCGAATGTGGCCAGATGACTGACACCGCCGAGATGCCTTTTGTGGCTGCCTGGGTACAGCAGCAGGAATGAAAACATCCCAAATCTCAGTACAATCACTGACAAACTCACCACAGTTGTGTCACCATGAAATTTCTGTGCCTCATTTTTTCCGTTGTTAAGAAAGGACATCAAAGAACACTGGGGTTTAGGAGCCGTTAACAACACATGTCTATCAATACCAACATCAGCAAAACACTGCATGCAACTCATCCCAGTAACAAAACCTATCAAAGCAACGCTGTACTGGGAAAAACTAGTTTCTCAGCATAACTGTACATGCAGCAGAGTTTTTTGCCAATCTCCTCCTACCCCAGACAAACCTAATTAAGCAGCTCGAACCTGCAGCATACAGATAACCACGGCATCCCACGCGGGGCTTTGTAACAACCTGGCTGACTCAAGTGCGTGGATGCTGCATGCAGCTGAACCAGCACACTCAGGGACCTCTTTTCTTACCATTTACCGGCTCTGTTGTCAGTGCTGCCTTCTCATGCACCGTGCTGTGGCTGCACGCTCAGCGGAGGTCACGGCTCCCATCCACTCATACCCTGCGCTCCAGTATTTGCAAGGAAGAGAGATCCTTGTAAATGCCGCCAAGGGTCAAGCACGGTGCTGCCTTTGATGCTTAATAAAGTTTTAAAATCAAAAGCACTACGTAAATGTTGTTCTTATTATCAGGTAGGCGTGCTCTGGTTTTCTTCCAGGAGAGCTCAGCTGCTGAAAGTGGCTGGTATTGGAAGCAGGTCTTGGATGCTCAACATTTGGCTTTGCAGGCAGAAGACTGACATACGAGCTTGGCACGAAGCAATGAAAGAGGATGCAATCTGATTTGGCAAATTAGCCCCTGGGATGATGCAGTTGCCATATGTACCTAGGTGCCAAATTTCAAATGGAGCAGAGTGACCTGACCCTGACCTTTGGCTCAGAGCGCTAAATTCCCTCTCCGGGGAGCCTCTCTAGCCTGAAGCGTGTTTCAAAGCTGTGAAGAGAATAAACGTATTCACCTGGGGGATATTTACGACAGAACATTTGTTTTCACTTACGCTGAAATCTAAGGAGAGTTTTGGTAGAGTCCCTGCATGTCATTCATTCCAACAACAGGTTTTGCAACTCCTCTGATGCAGGTGTTTGAGGCCTTGCAAATCTCCTCGGCTGCCCACAAACATCTGATGAACTCTCTGTTCCAGCCAACAATCTGCCCAACCTGGGACTTTTTGAACAAAAGCAAACACCATCTTCTTTCACACAGCTTACCAGGACATTACGCTACAAGACAAGGAGGCTTCCACTTGCAAAATTTCTCCTCTTCTAATAAGCATACTTGAGAAGTTTACAAGCAGCACTGTAAACAATTTAACCTAGCCTTTCCAGAGGCTGTTTTGTTTTTTTAATCCTTGAATTGCAAACTAGTAGTTAGTTTGCTAACTAAAAACAATGGCTCAGTGGGTCGCCAGACAGCGAGTTAGGCAGGTCAGACAGAGGAATTAGTGTTAGCTGCAGGCAACAGCCAGAGCTTCCTGAGCTTCAGACTTGTATCTCTGACAATACTGCTCCCTACGCTGGAATAGTAAATAAACTTAAGGAAGTAGGGGTTCAAAGATGAGGCAGATTAGGTAAAATAGTTCTGTGACATAAAATAACACTGGATGGTTACAGCCCAGCTCAGCAATGGAATGCCATTCATGCCCCAGAGGCATTTGTTCACAGTTGTGCACATCCCTACACATGGATGTGCTTTCACTCCAGTTGAGTCCCCTTGATGTTTTCCCAAGTACCCTGGCTATCGAGACAAGCCCAGAGCTCTACTCAAGAGCACTACAAATACCTGCTCGCCTGCAAAGCGGCATCAGCCCACAGTAAAACCGCTTTCCTCTTTCCTAACCCACTCAGACGTCCGTGGTTTGAAAGCTTCCCTGCACACTTTCTCAGATTCAGGTTCTGCCCAGAAAAGATTGTGGAAGTGGTCAGAGGAGAGCTGAGAGCAGAGCAGCATGGCTGGCCGGGCGGCAGGCTTCGGGAAAGGCAGGGCTGCGGAGAACCCAGGCCTCCATTCAGCCGGCCTGCTGAAATATATCTTTATTTTAAGGAACTGAGTCACTTCTGAAATGTATCATTTGTTTAAATTACAGGAAATAATGGTTTACAGCCAGAGACGGGCTTGGCAAACCTCGGTAACAAAAAACAATGGCTTGTAAGAGCTGCAGGACCTGATCTCTGAAAGGCTGATATATCTCTGAGAGCAGCAGCAAAAGGGGAGGGAAGGCTAAATGCTACTTCCATCCAAGTTTCACAAGGAGAACATCTGTTTGCACCCTAAAATATAAACGGCGTTTGATAAACACTTTCATTTTTCTCTCTTTAGTGCAGCTCTTTGGCTCACACAAAGTGTAACACTCCTTCTACCGTCTCGCCCATTTGGAGCGCTGCACAACCAGGCATGGGAAAAGGAATGCTCCAAGGTGCAACTCACCAAACAGCTCAGTGAGAAGAAAAGGCTGAACAAAGACGTTCACAACAGCAGTTGGCTGGGCAGTGAGCACGCGAAGGCAGAGCCTCGTGGTGTGCCCTGCAGGACAGCAGGATGCTGGGCCTGCCTTCCTGCAATGTGTGCAGGCTGGGGGAAAGACCTCTGCGTTCCGTGACTTTGAGAAGAATGAAGAGAACTCATCTCTCCACTGCCCTCAGTGAAACAAGGACATCTGTGCACCCAGGACGACAGGAAAGCTGCTCAGGGAGAAGCTTCTAGCAGGGAGCGGAGGCAGCTGCACATGACAGAGATAAATGCCGTTTCAAGGAAAAAAATTGTGCTGAGATTGGACAAGATTTTCCATACTCATCTTGCCTTTGGAAAATAACCCTGAACTTTACACTTACAAAATCACACAAGACAAGCATCTTTTACCTTGTCTTGGCAACCTGAGAAGAACGCCAGGAATAAATCATAAGAACAAACAAAATACTCATAAAAAAGCTCTCACTGCCTGCCACAGACTGGAGCAGAGGATGCACTGAAACACTGATTCATGAACAATAACTCTGAACCTGCTATTGTAAATGTCATTTCCCAGCACCTCCCCATTCCTACCAGCAGGCTAAGCAGCAGTTAAGAAAGTGGGAGTGCTCTGCAAGCTTTCCCTGCTTGTAACAGACCCACATCCAGCTATTTATTAGATAATCCAATTACTGTGATGTGACCTTATTCCAAGCATTTCTGTCTACTCAGACTGCAGGGACAGCCTATCAGTCAGAGTGTTTTTCTTACAGTAATTCCTTGATGCAAACCTGTTCCTCTAGCAGTAGAGGTTATTACAGAACACAGCTACCGCACAGAGCAGCACTCCTTTGCACCTCCCCACCTCTGATTGCTCCCTCCTGCAGGTACGGCCTTGGCTGGAGCTCCTGGGGGCTTTAATACATCAAATAACACGACAGTGATTTCCAGCATCACCCAGCAGAGCTTTCTGTGGAAACCAGTGACACTTGTGATACCAACCACTAGAGCACCTAAACCGCAGCCTCTTTTACAACGGGGGTTCAGAAATCTCATTTGCAAAAATACCCACAAAAGAAACTTTTAAGAACTTGGATTCTTAGGCAATGTGTGAGGCAAACCCCAGTGTAAGCTTCCTCTGAAACAGGCTCTGTCAAAGCATGTGGGGCTTCTGCTTAGAAATATGCTGAGGCAGGACCTTGGCCTCTATCCATTGACCTCTGATGACAGAGATTAGATAACAAGAGAATGGAAGTGCTTTCAGCACTGTTGTTGTGTGCTGAGAGACATAATAAAGAGCACGTATCATGGCAGTACCCGGCATATAAAATTCCCTGGAGAGATGACCCAGTGAGAGACCAGTCTCTGGTGTGCCCTGTGTGCTGCACTGATTTTCCTGACTCACCTGGAGTAAAGAACACTCTCTACCTCTCTCCTACTCTGAAGCACGCCACAGCCTCTGCAGACTTGTGATGAAAGTTGTAGTTCCTGATTCTCAAGGATCAGTTCTATCACCCCTTGCTCCTCTTCAAGGCTTTTCACACCACGATTCAACATTAAATGACTGATAAAATGAGATCCAAAAGCTAGGAGAGGAAGGCGTGCAGGTCTAGGAGCAGGCATGTCTACAGCCATGTGAGATCTACAAATCAAACCAAAACCAGAAAGGGAGTTTCCAAATGCAAAGGGCCATTGCTGTATAGAGTTTCATCAGGCAAGAGTTCACAGGCTCATTGAAACTACTGGCTCTTCCCATTTCTTTGGCACTGTTGTGTGACAGCTCAAAAACTGCTGTTGATTCAAATTGTTCAGGGACCCTCTGTCAGTGTGTGCTGCCCAAAGCACTTTGGGCCCTCCTGCAACCATGCCAGTAATTGAGTAATCCCTGCTGCCTACTGCCCCAGTGAAGTCTGCAAACAGGGAAATTGCACTGTATTGGTAAGAAAGATGTATCCGAGGAGAATTTTGTTTCAGATAGGCACAATTCCCTGGGCTAAGCATAAAGCTGTGCTAAATATAAGAGGCTTGCTTCATCAGCTACAGCTTCTGGTCAGCCACAGGTAGAGGAAGCAACATAGTGCTCATAGAACACAGCTTTTGTCCAGCTTCTGACCAAGTCAGGCCAGTTTCACACTCCTTCCTTCTCTCTGAACACAAGTAAGATTACACAGATAAGCTCGGGATTATCTCTAGTTGCATAACTTTACACCTCTCACCTCGCTGCATCCCTGCGTCTCACTTCCAACCTTTGCCCAGGTCAAAGATGCACATACACTGTGCCTATGAGGCAGCCCATCCCAGGCAGATTCTCCAGCAGCAACAAGGATTGCCTCCCACCTCCATGCCCGCCGGTGCTGCAGGGCTGAGTGCTGATCCAGGTGTCACTGAGCCCAGAGCTCCCTTCCCCTGCACATCCCCTTCACCAGGGATAGCTGCCATGAGGAAAGGTTCTCTCCTGAGCCCTGGGAACATCACAGCCACCTCTGTGGGGCAGCTGATCTGCACAAGAATCCCAGTAATGGACTCATGTTGGTGGTTTCAGTGCTACTCCCCAGAAGTGTATGAAAGGCCACCGGGCAAGGATTACCTCGGACAATTTAATTACGTGTGAAAACAGCTGCGAAGCTTTATGGGGTTTCAGGGTTGTTGCTCTTTGGATAGGAGGGGAAAGAGGAGATGGAATTAGACATGTAGGAGCCGGCAGGGGATGACCTGTGATGGCAGAAGAGCACTCTGTTGTACAACCAAGTAAAAGCTTAGAGGCTGGAGCATACAAAGACCTTTTATCTCAAAGGGTTTGCTTTTCATGACTTGTCACCTGGAACCAGGTTGGTGTGACCCGCAGCATCTCTTGCGCTGCCAATGCTAGGAGGGACAAGCGTTTCTTTCTGCACCCGCTCTGTTTATCAAGCAAAGAGGCTGTTTTGTCACTATTTACCTGTACCTACATTTTAAGAAATCACATCGGCCGAAGGAGAAGCAGGGTGTATACCTGCTGATATGACCTGAAATCTTGGACACGAGTAAATTAAAGAGTTTTATTACTGCCTCCTGAGAGCCAGAACTTCACCCCTGAGAATACAGTGGCTGGAGAACAGCAGGTAGCAAAGTCCAAGGAAAAACTCCACATTATCATTTACATCACCTTGTCTGAGGTATTTTGCCCTTCTCAATTCCGTGAAAAGGTCTCCTTGCCTTAAAAACCATCTTCAGAGGAAAACAAAACAGCGCAGAGAATGCTTCTCTCAGTGTTAGCTTTCATAAGGCACAAGGAGAGCTGATGAATGCAGTCTGGGAGCTGGTGATTTAAGGACTCCACCAAACACGTCTCACACAGGAATTACAATGCATGTGGTATTTGCTTGTTTTTGTTTTTATTTCCATTTTATTTCTGGATTCTGCTTTGCTCTGTAAGTTATTTTTCTTGCATGTCAAGCAATATCCAATTATTCGTGCAGTGCCTTTTTTGTTTTGTTTCACATTGACATCTTGCCCAGGCTTAAGACCACAAGATGCTTACTAGAGCAGTCCTTTAGCTTCAACAAAGTCCTCTGTGTTGCTGGCTCTTAAAAACTAGTACACAGAGCCCCTAACACACAAAAAAGAGATGCAGTTGGTGACATCAGCCACTGTTTCCCCTCCATATGTGTGTCCACGTTTTCTCTATCTATGCACAATGGTGTTTTTAACCTGAAAACAATGCATTCAAGGAAAAAATATGGTTCTGTGTGATAGGATTTCCAACGGAGCCTGAAGGACTTTGGTATCCCAAGACTATAAAGGAAGCCCAGAGAACACAATGCTTAACATCTTCAGTCTCCTTTGAATTCCCAGCCTTATTGAACCAAGAATAAAGAAAGCCTGGGCTGTAAGCAGGAATTCACTAATTAAAGAGAAATGGGGCTTATTTGTCTTGGTTTCTGAAGTCACAGCTCGCCACTTCTGAAAACACAAGTTTCTCACCAGCTCTTTTCTGCCCTAGGGCTGTGACCTAAGCAGCCTAAATGATACACAGATTTTGGTCGAAATCTGCTCCTTATTTACTGGACTTCAAATGTGCAAGCAATTACCAAATGGCTCTCGTTTATTGAATAGAAGTATTTAGGCATTATGTTTACAAAGGCCTAGAAACATTAAAATCGAGTGAAAAACAATTATTTTTACAGAATACATCTGCAAGCAATATGAAGTCATTTTGTTTTTGTAAATTTCTCCGTAATAGACTTATTGTTGATGTGGAAAATGTTCACATCGCAGCAGTGAATTATTTTGAAATGCCAAACTTAATAACGGAGAAATTATTGCAAATAATATCGCAACCCTTAAGGAAAAAAAAAAGAAAAAGAAAAAAGCAGCCAAAATACCAGTGGTTTCCTGACTAGTCAATCCTCTTCAGATTGGCAGACCTCTTCAGACTAATCAGGAAGAGTTAGACAAATAGTTACTTTATTACGGAGGCTGTCAAATAAATCAGGATCTGGCGAGCAACTGTTTGGGAGCCCTGCAGCCTGGCTGGCTTTTCTTCCTGCGAAAGCACGGCAGTCGCAGCAGAGCCACGGATGTGTGCATCTGTCTGCAGAGCAACGTGCCGGCTTCAAGCCTCTGTGTGCAACTGAGTCCACATCTTCTGGCTTTGTTGTGGACCACGGCTTAGAGAAAAGAAATCTTTCCCAATCAATTAATTCAAGTCACTGCTGTTATTTTTAAGGGAGAGCCCTGAAGATGAGCGCACAAAGAGCATGAGAAAATAATGTTTTATACAACATCATCCGAAGCATGAGGTCACACATTTGAAGTGTGTTACCTGCTTCTTGCCGTAGAGTTACTTTGCCTACAAACGTTTGCTCTTCACCGAGGCAAGAGGAATGGGAGTTCTGCCTACCATACAAGTCTGCGGCATGGCCACAGCCCAAGCGCACAGAACAGCGAAACCCAGAGAGCAGCCCCAAGAAATGGCTGTGCTGCTGTGCGGGAGCTGCTGCAGTGCTATTCTTAAAATGAATTAACTTTTAATACAGATCTGCTTTAGTTCTAATTGACTTTACAGCACAACTAAAAATAACGGCTCCTATAGCCACAGGCTCACTCCTCCCCTCCATGCTCGTGCTGCTGGGGAGCAGGACGCCTGCCTCCCACCTGTGCTGCACGGATGAGCACGTGCAGATGCTCTGCTCTGGGAAGGGCAGCTGCTCTCTTCCTCCCTACTCCTTCCTCCTCAGCCTCCTGCCCGTTTCCTTCCTGATTTTCCTATACGTTGCATTTATTTCGTTTTTTAAGTGGAAATGAGTTTTTACTCATCTGTTTAAGGCAATTCGTCCTCCCATCTGGTTTGTTCTGTACATCATCATCACCTGCTGTCCTGCCGAGAGCCAATTTCTGAATGTTTAAGCTGTTGATGGCTGTTGGCGATGATGTATGAAGCAAATACAACGCCAGAGTTGCAAAGACTTCAAAAGGCTGAAGATAACCAAGAACACTGTTTTGACTAAACACAGACATATGCACCAAGAAGATGTCGCTTCTTCCAGCCTTGCTCTCCCTCTTCAGAACCACCTTTTAATTTGTTGCAGTTGCACGAAAGATCTCGGTGTGCAAAGAGTTCAAAGAAAACAGCCGTCCTCAAAACATCTTGATAACACCACCACCTTAAAAGACATTTTTCTGATGAAGCTATGAAAACAAGCTCTAATGCCTCAGAAAGAATATGACTTTCAACTTAGTATGTAAAGACTTACGACTTTACGTGTGACCCAGAACATATTCCAGTCCAGCTAATTATTTTCTTCAGGAGCTGTCTATCTCCAGCAGGGCGTAGAAGGGAAAACCCAGGGGTTCGTGGGCACTCAGGTGCTGCACACATAATACAGTGACAAATACACAGCAGTCACTTCTGCCACTGTTGTGGCAATTAATAAAAAGAAGAGACGCCTTAACATCTTTGCTGGCTATCACATATCACCCTGTGCTTTTATCCACTCACAATACCTTCAACCAACTTCATATATGAATGGGATCCCTTTCAATTTCAGACTAATGCTCTATCATATTTATAATATTCAAGATAGCTACACATGCTTGATTACCTTTAAAACACTTATCATTATTCCATTTAAAAATAAATGAATCCCATTTAAAAGTGACTTGTCCCCATCTTCCAGTATTTATGGACAAGGACATACGGGGCCAATTTCTCTCATTACTAACCAGCACGTCTAAGGCTCACATCATTTAAATTATTCATTGACAGCAATTGGGCTACTCAGGCAAACTCCCACTTGCACAACGAGTCCCAGTGATAGGACCAGCTGAGCGGATGAAGATGAGTGAACAGATTTTGGGATGCCCTGAGCGTTCACAGATAATGCTGACTTCAATTAGGGTGAGGAGCACTTCAGATAATCAGGTGCCGCTTTTGCTAACAAATATCACTTCACTGGCACTTACAACAAAGTTATTCTGAATGATGTTTTCCTCAAAGATTCTCATGACTACAGTTCTGAGTGGTGATCTCCAGCAGCTGAAGGAAATCTGAGACACTGCGCAGTGATTACAACAAAGCCCAAGCCTGCTGCAAGACATTTCTAGAGCACTGAATGATGTGGGGCTTTCCATTTTGGCGTGGGTTCTGCGTGAAGCAGGCAAGGCACGAGGCGGGCATCTCTGCAGAAAGTCTGTGCTACGAAAGCTTTCATGAAGTACAAAGCTGACTCTAAGCAAAGTGAGAAAAGCATCCCCAAGTCGGTAGCAGAAACTGCCCACCTCTGGTATGAATACCACTGTTCCAGCAACACGGAAAT
Source organism: Lagopus leucura (assembly GCF_019238085.1). NCBI lineage: Eukaryota > Metazoa > Chordata > Aves > Galliformes > Phasianidae > Lagopus > Lagopus leucura. The sequence goes on along the minus strand of NW_024962260.1, from coordinate 8,096,824 downwards.
CTGAGGCAGGAGGTGGATAAATCAAGTGCAACGCTGAGCTGGGACGTTAATAGTCCAAATGACAAAGGCAGTAAACATTTAACTCTCTGCTATAAAGAGACTTTCCAGCCTATGGCACACTGCTCTGCTCTGACCAGCTCAGGAGCAGCAGACCTTGAGCTACTGTTGGTGCATTCTCAATAAGTGGAGTCAGAGGGAGAGAATGGGAATCATCTTTCATGGGAAAAATGCTTATGGTTGTTCTTTGCAACATTTTATTTTTAATTAAAAAGACACGTTTCTCATTCTCCTCAGAATGAGCCCAAGGAACATTTGTAATCATTTTCAGGTCACATTATATTGTACATATGGTGGCTGCTTTCACAGCTACGTGGCCAAATTACTGTTTTTCTGCACAACTAAATCATTATCAAGGTAGGAGCAGACAGGAGGTGCCACCAACACCCAGGGGTTACAGTACATCTTGGAAAACGCAGTCTGGCCCTTGGGAGAAGCAGCTTCCCAGTTTCAGCCTCCCTTCCCTGCCCAACACGAGTCACAGCAGCAACTAGACTTTGTCCCTGGAGGTGAACTTGATAGTAAAAAGCCTTGTCTTGTTTCTTTCCCCCCTAAGAAAGGCAAGAAGGTTAGTAAGTCTTTAAAGTCTCCATTCTTACGGCTGTTAATATTTCACATTGCCAGCAGGGAAAGGAATTAAAACTGCCAGTAGCTATCCAGATAGATTTTAAAATCCCCTTCCCTCCCCCTCCTCTCTGCCTCCCTCAGCTTCAGAGGATATTTTCCCCGCAAATTGGTTTTAAATTAAGGAAGGTGATGAAGGCAATGTGCCGTCTCAGCATTTTCCCAGGTGCACTTAATCTAATTTCATTACGGAGATCAGGACAGATGATCGCTACAGTCGAAACATTAAGTCTGTCCATTTTTGTATAAAAAATCATTAAGTCTGTCAAAGTGTCGGCGGGTGGGCTGTTTATTATTGGAGATGAAGGCGCGCTTTGCTTCCCCAATAAACTGTCAGGAGTAGTAAACCACAAATTAAGTCAGCTGCTGCCAAAGATTTAGGCAAAGATCTCCAACTAATTTTGACACAGGTGTGGGAAAGGCCAAGGAACCAGGGGCCGTAAGGCTCTGCAAACCAAGCATGCATATCTGACATATTTCAATTGGACCCATTGAAGGGAGGAGGACTGGACATCAGTGGGAACGGCCAAGCAGAACTGCTGGTGCTTTTGACACTACAGATGCAGCACTGGTGGGAGGTGCACCATGGCAAGCACAGCTTTAACCTACCGGGACCATCGTTTTGTCTTCTGCAGATGAGAGCTCATAAAAGCTTCATTTAGCTGCTGCTCTGTTTTGAATGTATGCACAGCTTCAATGAAAACATAAAATCCTATTCCTCAGATAATCATACAGATATCATACAAAATTAGAGGAAAGCCGTCAGAATGCAGAAACTGTGGCATGCTATTTGAAAACCAAAAAAGAAATCAAGTCAAGCTTTCCGGCTGCATCTCCAGGCATCACAAATTTGAATGTGAACCATTTGCCGAGGAGAACACCTTCATGCTCATGAAAAATGCAGATGGGCAGAACTTGGTATTTGAGACTGTCAAGAAATGTTAAGAAGTGTAACAGCCTAACAGGGATTACAGGGTCTTTCCAGCACATACAGAGAAATTAATAATACCGAAGATGGAATCTGGAGTGATATTCTAGCTGGAGCTAGAACTCCCATGTTTGCAGTTGATTTGTGCTAGATACTGCTCTGAGAATCAAAATGTCTGGAAATCTCCTGTAGTGAAAACTAGTTTGGATCTTATTGCAAACTGGACCTAGAAACAGGAATTATTAGAAAGCTACAAAACCCAAAGCTGACTCTTTGGCCATCCTTACGTTTTATCCTTCATGCCAGCACAGAGCACCCTGTGCTGAATGCTGGGCTCTTCTGATCTATTTAACCTGCTAAAACAATTTCGGAATATGGTCACAAGAAGCTGTAAGCCAAATGAGGGACTGCAATTGCAGCAATTACAGTACACATCCTCCAAAATCTTCTCATCTTCTTGGCATCCTTACGGTTAATTAAATCATTAAATTACAATGTCAATTGCTGTCTGCTGCCTATTATGTCACGCTCATCACCAGAATAACTATCACCTTCCGGGGAGTTCCTACCATTGCACAGGTAGCCCTCTGCATTTGTGCCTGTGCTATAATGGGGTTTCTTGGTGTGGGCAGACAGCTGTATAAGACTGCTCTCTTCCCTGCTGCCTCACGTTAGAAGTGTCTTCACAAGGTCCCTGGAAAGATAAGCAAATGCTCATGGATGGGGAATTGGAACTGGGAGATGTCAAACAATAGAAAAAACAGAGGGCTTGGGAGCTGCCAAGTGCCAGCAACAGAACTGGTATTATCCTGTCTTGCCCAAGAGCTCTCCATAAGATCTAAGCCTTTTTATGTGAGCTAATGACGGACTTTTGTTAGCAAACTACAAGGCCCTTCCCATTGTTTGCTCTAAAAAAGAAAATTCTACATTTTCAAGAATGAGGATGGACACCACAGACTGAAATGACTCAGCTTGCCATATACAGACTAATGTTCTTAAAATCTGCCTTTTTTGTCTGGATAAAGCAAAGACATAAAATCTCAGTAGGAGGGGAGAACATTGGTTAATTCTTTCAATTGCATTCTTGCTTTACTTAAATTCTAGGAATACCAAGATCAAGGAGGGCCATTATTCCTAAGGCTTTTTCCTAGAGCTGCAGGCACTCTTGTTGGGAGGACAATGTAAAGGGCCCCCTAACCTCTGGGGCTCAGTGGGAACCCTCCTATTTGCTCTCCCTTGGCCACCACCTACCTGCCACTGCTCTTCCCTCCCTGGGCTTCAGCACATCCTCCCTCTCTGCCCTACCTCTCTTACCACTGCTGCCATTATGTGCATTAAGAACATCCATAACATGGTGTTACAGGGCTTTTATCTTCTTTCTGAGTAACTTCACACACATACACAGAGACAGTAACCACTTCTGTTAGAGCAACTACTACATATTGTGTCTTGATCACATACACTTCTTGTGCTGTCTGAACTATGCCTCCTTCCTGTGGGCTTGTAGACGCCCTTTCAAGGTCAACCCAGAACTGATAATTTCATCCCACAGAGTTTATTCTCCTCATTGCTTCCATCCTTATCACTTCCACCCCTCACTCAAGCCTGTAGTTCTTAGTATTCTCTCTGGCTCACACTGCTCTCTAAATCTTAACATCCAACCAATGCTTAAGTCCTGTGCATCCTTTTTCTTTACAACTAAGCTCTCGTTCAAGCTCTCACCATCCCACCTTCCTTTTATCATTTCATCCTTTCTTCTGGTATTGGCAGAAGTAACGGTGTCCTTGTGCCTATGGATAAAATCGCTGCAGAGATCCTTTTCCTAGTCTGATGCTTTGCTCCCTACACAACTTCTCACTTCCCAATTTGCAAGCTTTTAGTTTTCACGTTTTCACCCCTTCACAGCTCACCTTTTTCCCAGCACTGACACTCAGTACTGATGCCAGCTCTCATCTCTCACTGGCCAGCACACAACAGTGTGGCAGGGCTGAATTCACATCACCCGGAGCCGGGTCTGATGCATTTACTGTGCTGCTGCAAGAAGTTGCATGAAAGCACTGTTCTAGAAACCTGACCTGACTTCGTGTGACAAGCAGCAATTTCCCATCCAGCAGACACAAGTCCAAGGCTGAAAGGACATGAGCACTGAATTGCTCTGGAACACACCAGCTTTCTTTAATGCCGCCTTGAACACTGTTATTAAAAAATGGGAACTGCATTTTGGAGTAACGAGCAGAGATTACTCATTCCCTTGTTTTACACAAGTTGACTTTTGGCTTTCTGCAGAACACCACTTAACAGAGCCCATTACCAAGCTGCTAGCCACTTTTCATAGTGATGCTAGAGCAGGTAAGAGACAATAAGTGGAACTGTTGATGGTTTATATTACTCTATTATGTTAATGTTCACTAAAGTATGCCATAAGCTCTCTCATTACATGTGTATAAACCAATTCTCTGTGGTGTTATTCCTGTGCTAAATGCTATAACTACATAAATCTTGAATTAATGGAGACTTTATAGTTCCTGAAAATGAAGGGTAATTGCTGTCTGTTAATGCTGTTGTTGCTATTAAAGGAAGTATATATTTTCAGTAACAATGTTTATGGACCGTGAGCCTCACATCGCAGCTATTGCACAGTGCAGAGAGCGCAATACGATTATCAGACTAACTCCCTTTCTCTCTCTCCTCCCTCACAAAAAGCACAATATCATTTCCACAGCTCTGACAAACTACCCTGCAATTCTCTTAACAACTGCAAAGTCCAAAACTCTGTCCTTCAACGAACATACAGTCTGAAAAACAGGATTTGCATTTCCATCTCTGGGAATGCATGATTTGCTAAGTTTCTCGCTTGGTTAAATGGCTGGACAGCTCGGCTTATTGGTTTGGGTATTTCAAACAGTTCTTGGAGAAGAGTGTGGTGACAGAATGATAGGAGTGAGAAAGCATCATCCCACTTACTTCCTTCGAGACTTCAGCAGTGATGCAGAAGTAAAAGGCAATACTTGGTGAGACAGTTCTCAGAGAGGAGATGGGATGGACAAGTCCCCAGCGTTGAGGTCCCGTCCTCCCATTATGAAAAGCAGCAGCTCACAATCTGCTGCAGAACTGCACCTTGCGCTGAAGTAATGACTCCTCCATTCCCATACACTGTACATATGACTGACTATGCTCAATTACTTTTCTCCCCTGGACTCCTTCACAACACCACCAAAAGCAAAAAAAACCACCACGAGTGTGCTTATATTTTTCGATGTAGTGATGGCAAAGCCTTAATTATGCTATAACGTCTGCGTTTGGAAACTTAAGGAGCTCAACAGCCCATAGAGCTATGAAATAAATAAATAGTGAATAATTAGTAGCATGGTAGAGAGGGAGAGGTGTAGGAGGTGGAAAATTTCAGTTTTACATCTAGCTCTATCACTGACTCAGCCTGCACCGGGACGTGAGCATTCTGTCATCTTCCCTCACGAGGTACACACAGATGACAGTGATCTGCTCCCGATGACTAACAAAAAGTGTTGTGCAAATCAAAGCACATTAGTAATTCCTGCCCTGCCCTTCATTAGTGCCAGTGTGTAGGTTTACCTAGAGGAAGCTGCTTCTTGCTGACCGAGCAGCAAAGCAGGATTGTTCTGCAGCACTGCAGAATGAAGCTGACCCCTCATGTAATTTGGGAAGCCTGATGCTGGTGAGAGTGCATCCAACACTCCATCTGCCTGCAGGAGACACACAGCAGTATCATTTTTGCCACCAAATGGAAAGGGGAAAAAACATTCCTCAGGGCAGTCCCTCAGGACAGTCACGCCAACATGTTTATAGCTCCCTGTTGTATCTAGCCAGGTTAAGTTTTAGACAAACACCGAATGGCTTTCCAGGAGAGTACAGTATGAGAAGGACTAATGCCAACAGCCAGGTTGTGCTCCCCAGCTGCAAGGCAATGTAACATTTACATCATCCCCATGAAGTCTCCTCACTTCAGTCTTGTTGAGCTTACACACACGTGCACACATCTTTGCTGACAAGCAAAGGAACCCTCCTTACTTCCAGAGACCTGCTTAATAGAACGAGTGTCATGTCTCACGTCTGCAGGTCAGGCAAGGGATAGAAAGATGAACTCGCTCTGCTCTCCTTATGAAGAAAAGAAACGTTACTAAAAAGTTGGAGTCACCTTAAGGAGAAGGTAGTTGGGAAATACGGGAGCCCAGGAGGTCAAATTACTTTTATAGATATGTAAAGAAATGCCACATTAATGGTTAGAAATGCTGTAATAGCCTTTCATTTGCTGTAAAGGACAGTGAGCGACCGGCCAAACGCACTGCAGCTTCCTCTGAAGGTAACCTCAGATCCCACATTCTGAAAGCTAATCAATGTTGTTCAGATTTCAATTTCTTCTCTACAAGGTGAAGTCAAACCTAATCTAACAAATGTCAGTCTCAGATGTAATGCTGCTAGCTGGGTCTACCAGTGTAATTTAGATAATCATTAATAGCATAGCTGTATAATAAAACTACATGTCACTTACAACTTCATCTGAGGTTTGACTGGCAGATCTTTAAACAGTTTTCTAAGTGATTGCTTTTACTTTCTTTGATTGGGCAGCCTAAGAAATGGTTTAACCCCACGGTACCTGAGCTTTTAGGGAATAATTTCTCACCCTCCCCATCCCAGCCGTCAGATCTGCTGCATAACTTTGGGAGAACCAGAACTTGAGCGTTGGTTTCTGGGAGTGACTTTACACATTACAGACACAAAATAAGCACGGCGTCTTTCATTAAACATAAATGGCGTAGATGTTTCCTTTCCATCAAGGTTTCTTCTCAAGACACACATTTTGCCATATTCCAGGGATATTTTGGGTATCTGGTGGGATCTCTCAAAGACGCTCAAGAAACTATAAAGCTTTCAAATATTGAGAAAAAAATAAAAAGACTTAACCAGAAGCTGCTTTTAGCACAGTCTCTTGAATTCATGATAACATCCAATGTATGGCTACAGCCAAGTGTGCTGCCAAGGTGACAGGGCTGTCTGAAGTCAGCCTTTACTTCTGTAATGCTGATCCAGTACAAGCCTACGTGCCACAGCTTCTCAGAATGCAAGAGACTGGACAGCCAAAATATAATGAAAGTTTGATGAAGATCTAACCTGAGATGCCAGGTTTGATCTGCCAGAACAGAAGTCAGCAAGGAATACCAAAGTCTTTCATACGTTTGATGCTTAAGAGCACGGTGCAACTGTGGCTATGTTGCCAGACTTCTCGGTTTTCCTTGCAAAGGTGAAAAAAGAAATCCCTACAGAAAACCACACCACTGCCACCTTTCAATGACCAGCCTCTGTATCAAAAGAAAAGGTCAGGAAAATCATTGCTCTGTGATAAATATGCATGCAACACGACACAGCGCTCCTTGGCAGACAGCGCACTGCCCTGGAGGTGGGTGCCACCGTCCCACCTTCTGGGCTGATTACAAAACTGACGTCTGCAAAGGGTACTGTAAATAAAATATGGGCTCCTGGCAGGTTATCAGAGGAGACTTCCTCTGAAACAGCACCAGCACTGTGATTTGGGTCTCACCGAATGCTCACACACTAATTGAGACACTATTCCGTTAACAAGAGTTTCTCTTCTGTAAACTAGTGAAAACCATGAAGTGTCTGATCCAGTGTTTGCTTCCTTCTATTATAAACAATTTTAAATCTGACATGAAGCCTGGAGGAAAAATATTGCTTGTAAATTCATTCTTATTTTGACTGTGAGGGAATTTCCAAGCTAGTAAAGCACATGAAAGAAGAAAATTCAGTCTTACCTTATCGTCAACATCACTCTCGCTGTCACACTGTGGGTTAGAGAGAGAAAAAGATAATGTGAAAAACCTTCATGTAGAGAGATTTTTTGCATCATCTGCTTAAATCTTTAGGATAGCTGTTTATGATGTTCTCAGTTCAATGAAACATACACTTTTGATGTCTGCAGTAATGCCTTTTAGATTGCCAGCATAAACCAAAGCCAATTTCTCTCTTTTTATACAAAAATATGGTGTACTCATACTTTAATGGGTGACGGAGAACTTTAAACAAAAAAGACAATCAGCTGTGCATTATAAAAACAACTGTACCATGAACCCCACAACAGAAAGCATGCCTTTGTATCAGCCCACACTGCACAATATATCCTAATGGTCCTGCACTGCTCCACCTTGATAAGCACTTTGTCACCTAACAAGGAAACTGCAAAACCAGCAATCAATTTCTAATTTAATGAGTGGTACCGGGAGTAGTAATTACAAGACATCATAAATTCTGGTCCACTTTTTAGTTTGAATCAGATGACGATCCCAGGAGGAAATGTTTGCTCATAAAGAGTTTTAGAGCAAAATCTCTTTCAGCCTCTGAAAATGAAACGCACAGCACAGGCGGCTGTGCAGAAAGGGAAGTGGAGCACTGAATGTTTCAGGACATGCACTGGGGAACACTGGGGAACATGAATGAACCCCTGGTTGTCTGTTATGCAAAGTGAGCAAAGCGTTCTGCAGCGTTGGTGCCCAGTGTGCATTTCCTCCCGCAGGTCAGGCTGCATTTCTGCAGCCCCAGCACTCTGTAGCTGCACTGTTCAGCAGGGCAGTGCTGTGCCCAGCCACACTGTGGGAATGGTCCACAGGAACGCACGTGCTTCAGTGGCATTAGTGTAAAAGAGGGAACTGAACACTGTGTCATTTTGCCCGTTCTCACTCCTCCCATTGGCGCTGTCATGTCTTCTTATCCAGAAGTCACAAAGCAGAAAATTCAGCTGTGACATTCTCTGCTTTCCGCAGATTTCTGAGAGACTATTTAATCTGTTTTTCTTGTGCTTGGCACACGGAATGATTGACCTCAAACACTTGAGGAACATTTTACTCTTAAATTCTCTGAAACACAAAAGCACACGAAGGACAGTGACAGAGCAGAGGGGTCTCCCGCAGAGATTCTGCAGCGAGGACTGCTCAGCTTTCCAATTTACTCCTTATTTCCATTTACCTTCAGAGGAAACACTTGGTTTAAAGCAGCTGTTTTTCTACAGTCTTGACTAAGCAGAACTCTCTTCCTTTTGAAATGAAACTGTGCTTCACACCGCCCCTCCTGATCTACAGCACAGTTTCCAGAGAAATCCAACTGTTTAGAGCGCCGCACACAGCTCTAACCTCATATGGAGCCATTCTGGAACAATAAGAGCCCAAAGCAGAGAGGGATGCAGTGGCAGGATGGGAGGGTGCTGCTCTGTGGGGCTGCAGGCGGTGCTGGCCAAGTCCCTTGGGAAAGCAGCACTAATGCCTGCAGACTGCATTAAGTCCTGCCCAATTGCTTTGTGCACAGACAAGAGCATCAGAGAGCCTCATCTTTAGCAAGTGTTTTCCTGTGAGCTGCTTGTGCTTTCTCATGGATTTTTATTTTCATCACTGAGCTTTATGAAAACTACTATAGGAAACGCAGTTTCACAGGTCAGACATTCAGAGGGAAGAACAATCAGTCCTGATAAATCATCAGCGGCAGCCATTTGCCACTCACCCAAGCCCACGCTGTGCGACCACAATGAGAGGTCTCTGCTCCAAGGAGCGCCAGGCTGGAAGGACACGGGCCGTCCATCAGCCCTGAGCCGTGCTGGGACAGACCTGCTGGGTGGAGGCTGCCCCACTACTCGCTGCACTTCTGTTTGCTAAGATGGTGCTAATTTGTGCTGACAAAGCAACACAGTCATCAAAAACAAGAGGGTGGGGAGGAAAACGCAGTCGCAGGGTTGAACTGTGTTACTGACAAACGCCGGCTGCCCAGGAGGCCTTTCTCCTCCAGCCAGGCTGAGCCCAGCCACGAGCACGCGGCTGCTGGGGGCTGCGTGCATTCCCTGCTGCCAGCACAGCCGTGAGCATCACAAACATGGTATTATTTTAGGCTCTGGACCCACTGTCAGCTAAGGTAACCGCAGCTCGTGTCCTGCCCAAAGCACTCGCTCCACCTGCACGCTGACAGAGGCAGCGGATTTCGATGACGATTCACTCTTGCAGACTTTGGTCTAAAGCACACTGCAGTGGATTTACTCTTATTGCAAAAATGGAATAGAAATTAATAACTAAGTCCGTGTTGCTTAAACTTTACGCATAGGCAATATCTACTCACATTTTAATTTGTACAGCGATACTTAGAATGAAAAAGAAGATCACATACATTCAGAAAGATGATGTCTAGAAAACATTCAAAATGATCATTAGAACTTGGATGCTATTGCTGTAAACGTGGGTAAACATGTTACTAATGCAACAGCACTACAAACAGTAATAAATCTAGGTTTAAAATATTTGAGAGCAGATGTAGAAAATTTGGGGGAAACTCAGTAACCATTACCATTCCAACAGGCTGTAGGATTTCAGTTGTCTCTGTCTTTTTGTACCACAATCTGTCTCTGCCTTTCCTGTTGTAATACATTAAGAGAACAGGCTTTTTCTGGCTTTTAAGAGAAGATTCTTGTTGAAAACAGATTTGGCCTCAAAACTTCTTACATCTATAATGAATATAAAAAACCACTGCAGATGGTTTGTGTTTCTAAAAGGTGCAGAACTGCCTTATTTAGATGCCTAATTTTGCTTTGTACCAATATGCAACTTTGCCTCATGTAGATAAGCACAAGTTGTAAAACACAAGTGAACCATCAAATCCACATGCTAAGTTTTATAAACAGACATACGAAGGAAGCAAACATCTGCTCTCTGAGGACACATTTTTTCCTCATTCAGCATCGGAAAATGCTCCATAATTAATTGTTTTTAAAATGAAAAAGCAAAGAATTTAGTTTCATTTTAGCTTACATCTTCCTTAGCTTTATCAGCAGCGTTGCAGTCCTGCGTCTGAAGAAGCCAATGGGGCCCATGGATGCAAGTATTGCTCTGCACAGACACAGGTCCCAGCCACACAGCTGTGACTGCACAATGTGTGCTTTAGGAACTGTCCTTCTGACAGCAAGTTGCACAACTTCTCCTTCATCCCCTGAAACTGCCGCCCTCTGGCAGTGTGCTCAGCCTGACTTCCCCACTCCCACCCTCGTAGAGCAGGCGCACAGATTCCTCTGGTGCAGCTTCCAAACCACCAGCATACCACATCTTAATGCATGTAAGAATGAAGTCTTTAACTGAACCAAAGCTACCAAGTGGTCTACATGATGAGAAAACACGGGGGGGAAATGAGCACAGCTATTTGTAGGATTTGGACTTCTGCTCAATGTACAGCGTCCTGGAAAGTGGAGAACTGACCACAGCCCTGGGCACATGGCTGCCCACTCCCATTAGCTCCCACCGGCTCCTACAGGGAACAAACAGGCTGCTTTGGTGAAAAAGCCCAAGCTTCACCATTCATTTAGGCTTTCTTCTCTTTAATTTGGAGAAATGCGCTCCCACATCGGCACACAGAAACAGGAACCCGCGGGCTGCGGAGCATGTGCCGCACTGAGAAAACAGCGACAGCAAAACCAGCCCTGCCCGGGACACTGAGGAAAACAGAACCGCGTTGACCCCATCCCCCTGGGGGGGTAAAAACACCACAGATGGCAATGGGCCGGTGCAGTTTCTGTGGCAACAGCTTGACTTATCTTTGCACTCTCTATTCCCCAGCCTCCACCTCCCTCCCTGCGTCAACAAAGAGCGACTTGCATTGGGGTGGTGTAGGATGGGCAGGGACTGTAAGGGAATAATGAAGTCAAAAGAGAAACTTGGGGTTGACCCAGAGGATTTTGTGCACGTCTGAAGAGTCAAGTGGCTTGGGGCGCAGGAGCAGAGGGCTGAGGCTCAGCGGGGCTGGCGGTGCTCCTCCAGGAACACATCCACCTCTGAGCAGCTGCGGGGGGACAGCAGCCCTTGTCAAAACAGAAGGTTAAAGAAAATGAGCGGAATGTCAACTGTTGACAGCCATGGGGCTCATTGAAAGACAAAAGCTTCAATTACCTGGATTTTTCTAAAGGCCTGTTAACACTCCTGGTCTATAAGCGAAACTGTAAACAGGCATTGTGCTGGGTTCATAAAGGCTTGTAAAAGGGTTATTCACTGCCTTGTGCCAATTGCCTCTCAATGCCACCAAGAATGTTTGCAAAGCCAATCCCTAATTGTGCTGCTTTTTGGAAACGTTTCCTTGCAGTACACACTCAAGTCAGAAACAAGCCTCCTTCCCCGCAGTGTTCAGCAGAAACAACACAGAATTCAGGCTGAACTCACCCAGTGTGCAGCAGAAAGCCCATGCAATGTCCTTCCCCTCCTCTTCGTCTTCTGCCCCGTGGAGGAGCAATGAGGTTCTGTGCAGGGGACATCCCAATGGCACAGGGCAATGGCATAGGGCTCTTCCCACTCAGGAAAGTGGCAAGATCTGTATTACGGTTTGTTTGTACTGAGATTACACATCTTCTTTTCTGGTAAGTTCAGGAACCATCAAAATAACCGTCAGCTCTTTTTATTTGCCCTCAACATTTTAACTTTCAGATCATCCAGTTTTTGTTTGCGTAATAGGAGTCCTCCATTTATTACCATGAAACCAGGCTGCCACGTAGCTGCCTCACGCCAGGAACCAGAGCTTTAAGATTAAATAAAAACAACCCAAGTTTTGCAAGGCTGCAGCAAGATCGGCAACACTTCAGTGTTATGTCATCGAGTGCAGAAAAACACAGTGTTATCTGAAATGGGGCCACATCCTCCATGTTTTAGAGAGCGGCACAGAATTCACCTCGGCTTATTCGTGTAAATGTGGCATCTCCCACTCAGCCCAAGCCTGGAGGTGTAAGATCTGCGCCGTGCCTCTGCAGCCCCAAGGCTGCTGGGTCCTGTTGTGCAAGCACTGTATGGCGCAGAAGTCACAGGCTCCTGCCCAAGTAGCTTACAGAAAAGCTCGCTTTTCTTTACTCAAAAACGCACATACCTACAGGTATTATTTATATCATGCTTATGAAGATGGTGATAGACATCTGAGCTGGCTGCGTGAACAAGCAGATTCCAGCCCGGAGGGACATGTATCCTAACCAGGCTACCTGCCAAAAAAATGGCGTGGGGAAGCATAAGGCAGAAAGAAGAGGAGCCCAAAATATTACGTAAACAATCTACAATATTACAATGCACGCTGACAGGTTAGACTACACATTTGAAAAGTTGCACAAGATATACAAACCGTGTAGATAACCACAGAGCTTACACACCCACTCAGCCCCGGAGGATGGCCGTGTTTCTGCTCTCTCCTTATTTCCAACTGCATTTAGTTACTGAGCTTCCTTTTAATAATGAGGTTCGAGGAAGCATCAGGCCTAGAACCTGGTTTGTTATTGCTTCTTTTAAAGGAGGAGGTACAACTGAGTGTGTTTTGAAGAGCCCTTCCCCCCGGGTCCTGTTTGCTGTGCTGCTGGGAGCTGCTCACAGCAGCAGTGCACACGGATGCGCGCCCGGGTGTGCAGGGGGAGGGTGTTGTTTCCTATTAAGTCTGGCATCAGATTCATGTCTGCAGGGGCTTGCTTAAGATGATAGGAAGAGAGAGTTTTATCATGAGCCAGACTGACAGAAAAGCCTGCTAATGGGACTTGAGGCATACACAGGAAAGAAAGTGCCAAAACATTAAGCTACCGCCAAGTGTCAGAGGGCCACTGATTTATTGCAGCAATTTTGCCACTGTGTCCTTTATAAGGTCCCACAAGTCCTTCCTCCTGGCAAGAAGCTGTGAGCTGCTGCAGCTCGGGGAGAAGCTGAGATGCAGAGCGCAGAAAGTGTCCAAGCGCGAGGCGGGGGCCAGGGGGGGGACGGAAATCGAATGTTGACTTGAACTTGCCCCAGGCAGCAGAGCCCTCTTAGCTCCACTGCCTCCCTGACAGTTTGATGAAATGAGTCAGGGCCTCCCTATGGCTAGACCAGCTCAGGCTTCCAAGCGCTGGGGTAGAGCTGTAAGAAACAGATTGAGCCTCAGGGCAGCAATCTTTTTTTTCTTTTTCTCTCTCTTTTTTTTTTTTTTTTCCCTTTCTCTCCTCAGCATTTGGCTGGGGGAAGGGGGAGGTTACGAGCACTACAGATGTATAGGCTGAGCCTTTGTCTGCAGAGGGGGAGGGAGAAGAACAGCAAGAGAGTATTAGCTATGGCAGCCGAGAATAGCCCTGAGCACTATAACTAATTTTGAGGGGCAGTGATGCATTGTACGGGCTGTGTGCTGTTTGGTCTGAGGGGGCCCCCGTTGTGAAGCAGCAATCAAGAGGACATTTTGTTAAGTGACCAACAGCTGTCATCTGGAAGCCCGGCGCAGGGAAGGAGGGAGCAAGGGGGAGGGAGGAAAAGAAGGGGAAAAAAAAAAAAAAAGAGCATTTGTCCCTTGCAGGCAGAGCGCATTAATCCAGCAATCTGGCACGGCTTTCACTCCAGCAGCACTCGGTGCCTCCGAAGAGCCGCCTGCCACCCAGAGATGGGTGCCTCTGCCCGCCCAGCACAGCCAGCCTCCGGCCCCCGCAGGCCCGCCAACCCACGCTAAAAATACTGTTTAAGTCTCTTTTCATTCCATAAAATTGAGTTGATCTGCTGCAGCTTAGGGTCAATCCCTCAAGGACTGTTTTTTCCCCCCTTCCCTTTTCCTTAGCGCTCATAAATTAATCAGGAAGACCCTGACTAAGTCATTTCATGCTGTACAACATAAAAGAAAGTCCCCGATGATCCAGGCGAGCATCTATTAAAAGAGGGAGGGGGTGGGAGGAAGGGCTGGAAAGGAAGGAGGGGGGAAGGAGAAAATCTCAACCTTTTTTGATTTTTTAGGATAAAAGCTGGAGGATTTTGTTACAAATTCTAGCCAACATCAAAACACCTTAAATAATTCAACGAACATGTTAAAGGGAAGAAGCTGAATGTTGCTCTGATGTTCAGTTGATGCAACGCAGAATATTACCCCAAACAGCACAGCCTGTTAAGGGAGGCAGCAGCCTTGAGCATTTCAGTTCTTTAGAAAAATGTCAGAACCTGTAAAAATCATAATTTCCAGCAACTTTTTTTTTTTTTTTTTTTTTGCATGATATAAACTCGGCGAGACTGAAATGTAGGTTTCTGACAAGCTGTTAACAAGACAACTTTAGAAATCTGTCTGGAGCTCTCAGGGAGATGGGCTGCCATTTCACTGCTTCGAAGAAGTTCATGACATGACAAGCAAAAATCAGGGAACACAGACCTAAAAACCACGGTGTAATTTTCATTTGCTTCTGTCGTGAAAGAATTCAAGCAGAAATATTAGAAGGGTGCACAACTAAAAAAGCCAGCAACTGGAAAATCATTGCTGTGGTTTGACAAGCGCATCTTCTATGCTGAAAATGGTTTCTTTATGATTACACCTATATACAGGAAAACAATTCTGGGGAAAAAACAAGGGTAATCACAAGTGATTCCCTGAGATCTGCAAAGTAAGATCTAGAGTTGCCCACTTTAAGCCAGGCCTAGGATCGAGCCCATTGGTGGAGAGAGCCATCGTGAGAAAGCGTGAAGAGCCGCCAGGTTGCTCTTGTTTGTCCCCTGCGGCCCCCAGAGTGAGAAGGGCAGAAATACCTTTCTGTAAGGCTGCCTTGGAGCGGAGTCTGGACAGATGAGTGCTGGTGCTCGGCTTTCTAATAAAAATATGTTGATTAAAAATAGAAAAGCCAGCATCCTCTGCCACCTATGCAGCAATGCCCACACCAGCTGAGAGCCTTTACCTGCTTCTTCAGACCTTCATACGCCCGCACAATGATTTTCCATAATTTCTGGATGATTTAATGATTTTTTTTCCAGAATCAATCTATTCTATTATACTGCTAGAAAAAACAGAACCATCTATCTTCACACAATATAACCCTTTCTGTGTGTAATCTTTCTCTCTATTTTTTAAGCATTTAATGGTGGGTTGATAGAGCTGCCTTGAAGTCAATTTACTGCATGTGCCTGACTCACTATATCCGCACTTGCAGCGTTTTGGTACCCTGGCATGGATGCTTTGGGAAACTCACAGACAGCTCCACAAATACAATCCTATGGTAAATTTCAGTCCGTGTTCAACAAGAGAGATATTGAACAATGTGGCTCTTTTTCACTTGTAACACCTGCAGTCATACCAACAAGTAATGCGAATTACAGGCAAAATTTAGCCCAGCCTTTGCAAGGACCAAGCAAATAATGAACTGAAGCTTTTTCACCCCATTTCTATCTCAACTCATTTCCACACAGCTCCGGTGGTGCGATCCCACAGCCTTGCTTGGGTAATTGAAAGGACAGCGCATGCAGAGCTGAATGGCTGACACTGCATTTCACCAATTTACGAAATGGAGGAGAGTCCGACAAGAAAAGAGACGCAGTTTGCCCCTCTTCTGAAGCACTCACAAGTTCCTTTCATTCTCCCCTTGGCTGGGCATTGTGTAACCCGTCACTCATTTTCTTTTCATTAGACAGACGCGCTAGGAGACATTGCAGCCTCGGTGCTGGATATAGATTTTCACCACGAAACTAGAGAAACAACCATTACTTTCTTATTCTGTGGTTGTAAGCTCTCACTAACCCCATTTGCCTGCAGAAGACCTCCTGCCTTGCTGCCTCCTTTTACCATGAGCTGGACTGGAGTTACCCAGCCCTGCTGCACTGACTGCTCTGGTGCAAGAGAATTCGCAGTGACGCACAGTGCAGAGCCACTTGACTTTTGTTTAATGCAAGGACACCTGGACAGGACGTACCCAGCAGCAGAAAAGTGGCTTAAAGCCATTATTTACAACACCGAGAGGCTGCTGCGGTTTGGACGGGGAGTAAACCTTCTTCAAAATGATGGAGTTAGGGACTTAATATGGATACAGCCAAAAGCCACTTTAACGATAATGGTCTGTCTAGTAGTTTCCCACTTAGTATAAACATCAGGTTTTTTTCTTCTGTTTGGACTGCAAACTAGTCCACTTCTGTGCCATGTCCACGTCACCATGGAGTCACAAAAAAGTACTCTGCCACTCAGCCACTAGAAGAGGATTTGTTAAAGTACCCCTGCTCTAATGGCAAACATTCAGTTGTTCTCAGCTCTCTGGCTCCACGGCACAGAACACTGTTTGGAAGTTTCATTTACATATTCATTTAGAGCAGAACATGCACGGCTGTCTTCCCTCACTGCCGAACCACCATTAGCTGCAGGAAGCTCTTAGAGAAAATTTCAGCATGGAACTCAGCAGGGACAGCACTTCTTAATACCTCAGAATCCTGCTTAATAACAGCCACCCTCCAGAAGGAGGGCGATGGGTTTGCGGTGAGGAAACCTGCTGTGATTTTTAACAGCTGATTCACATGAATGGTTACCGTATTTGATTTATACATTTCATTTCGTATACACTTGCACACTTTCTTTTTTTCTCATGCTGTCAACTTCCTTCCTCCTTCCTGCTTCTCCCTGCGGCTCCAAGTGGTGCAGCGAGAAGAGAACAGTCCAGGCTCTGCATGAAGACATCCACCTGATGACCCTACGGTTCCCCTCAAGATACTGTGCAGATCTTTGCATTCAAATACAGGCTGACCTCCTAAACATTTCTGAGACAAAATCACAGAGGTGGTGATTCATTACAGAATCTGACACCTTCAGGGATGAAAAAAGATCTCCACTGTGTCTTGTAACCACTTGTTCTGGACCTGGCAGGATGACTCTGCTGAAGTCCATTTGAATTCAGCTGTGGTGAAGCTGAGCTGATGGGTTACACATCTTGAAACACATCCGTATGATGCTGTATGCGATATTATTTTTTGCTGACTACTCGGTTAGTAACTTTGGATTTGGAAAGCAATCTGAAGGATCTACTGTGTTCTTAACATACATTAATCTGATGAAATGAAGCACAGTTCATTTTAATTTAGTGGAAATAGGAAGTTTGTGTGAAGCAGATGCTTTGCTTTGTAACCTTTGGCTATTAAGAAAGGAAGTCCCCATCAGGGACAAGGTTTGCAGTATTCATAGCTAGTTAATATAATAATTAGTATTATTTAATTACATTGTTGTTTAGATCATAGCCATGTTTGTGATGCGGCTGTAAAATATAAACCTTACAGTATCTACCATTAAAGTTTGGATTATTGAACATTCATTTTCAGGCCTGGGAAAAGGCAGCACAATATTTGAGATACCCATGGAAGACCTTTGCTTCCAAGGAAGTTCTCAGATGATGTGCTTGAAAAATTCAACCACTGCTTTTAAAATAATTCTTGAGGGATGGATGCCCCACAGACCCAGAGGCAAGCTAACCTGAACAAAGGAATTCACCAAGAAGGAAATTAGAAAAAGACTGAAAGCAAGCAAACAAACAAAAAGCCCACAACAAAACTCCCCCAAACAATAACAGAGCATGATCACCAGCTTGAGTCATTAAGAATACATATTAAGTCTTTTTCTTCCTTTTGTTCCTCTAGATCTTAAAAATATTGAAGTAGGTGATTCTTGGGAGTGGAGAACAGCCATTGCCCAGGGGTGTGTATTTGGGTGTCTCCAGTATCGTCTGAGGAATGTAACAGAGGATGTGAGCTAATCCAGTTAGCCAGTATCACAGTGGGTTATTCATTTTCGCAGAATTATGCCAGGACGAAGTTACACATTAAAGTTTCAAGGCCTATGCCATTACGTGGAAAATAGTCCTTCAGCACACTGAGCAAACCCTAAGCAATCTAAAAACATATATATTTGCTATTTCAGGGGAAATTGCAAGGGCTTCCCATTACAGCAGTACATCTGCTCCTTTCTTCTGACCCCCCTAGTTACTCATTTGTTCTTGTCACCCCTCCAGATGTCAGTGATTGATGCAAGTGCAATGATTTACAAGAAGGAGCCCGTTACCTTGCTGTTCTGCTTTTTTGACCAGCAGTGACCTTAAAGATCAAGACAAGGGCTGGAAGTACACGTTCAAGGACAGCAATGCTAGTATTCTTCACCGAACTATCCTGAAACTCTCCCAACAGGCTTTAGGTGAGGACATCTACCCTTTTCTCTTGGCTCTACTGAATTTTTAATGTGCATTTTTCTCCCACAACTATTGTGGTGATGCTCAGATGTGTGGATAGCCATCATTCAGGAGTAGAAGCTCCATCACGTCAAAAGTCTTTCCTCAGTAGTGACAGCCCCCTGTAAGCTAATCCAGACTGCAGTGATTAGAGAATAAAAGAGGAAAACATCTCAACAGGAGGGGAAATTGGAGAAAAAGAACAATAGACTGAAGAGTAAGAGTGGAGAAAAGAGCTTCCTGTGCTGCAGGACCAGTAATGAGATGGGACTACAAGCACTGTCTGTTTGGGTACAAGCTCTATCGCCTTTAATCAGTAACCAGCACTGTTAGCACAACGATAAAATTGCTCATAATTAGATGGAACAAACCGGTGTGTATTTGTCATGGAGCGAGGGTACATTCAATTATGTAAACTTTTCATTTTTCAGTAGGTAACGGTAAACACAGCTGAATGCAAAGTCTGTTTGAATGAATGGAAAATGCCTTGACTACATGTTACATTGTCGGCTCCTCTCACTGCCAAAAGTCCCTTTCTGAACCTGTTGTGATTCTTGCTGCATCAGCTGAGAGATGCTGCCCAATGACCAATGCACACACATGCTTTGCAGCCATGCATAGCAATAAAACACCAGAACAGCAACTCATGGTAATATCATTAATAGTGTGTGTCACCACCGCAGGCGTTATAAGGAGGGATTTTCTTGGGCTGTGGAGTGATGAGGTGCCCTGAAGGATGCTTTAAAGCCTTTCACGGAGCTGGACTGTGGGGAGGCTCTCCCCAGCATGATGCAAAGCACAGATAACGAGAAGCCCAGCTCCTGGGCAGCTCTGAGCAGCACTGCTGAGAAGGGCAGGTCCCACACTAACCAACGTCCATTTGAAAACAACAATTCTTTTCAATTCACACCTAACACACGTTTGTTTCTGAAGCAGGACTAGTATTCAAAACAAGCCACTTTGTTAGCTCAGCTGGTTCATGAAAAATTGCCACGATTACAA
Organism: Lagopus leucura; assembly: GCF_019238085.1. Lineage (NCBI taxonomy): Eukaryota > Metazoa > Chordata > Aves > Galliformes > Phasianidae > Lagopus > Lagopus leucura. Next base: position 8,077,214 of record NW_024962260.1, on the reverse strand, counting down.
AAACAAATCTTTGTTTCCAATTTTCACTAAGCATAGCCTTAAAAGAACAAGCTGCTCATGAAAGCATGATCGTTTTTTTTTTTTTTCCCCTAAAAAAGAGAAGAAAGAAATCTTTCCTAGCAACTGCAATTATGATACTTTCATGTCAAATGAATTATATTACTGAAAATAAATCTTTCTAAGATGCACAAGAGGGTTATCTGGCTCCAGTCAGACTTATGCATTACTGGTTTTATATGTTGTACTCTACTTGATTAATATAGGTAATCAAATTATATTGCCTTCCACTGTGCTCTCAAATTCAAGGCTATAATGTTTTCAATGACAAAGTTCATAGAGTTGTATAAAAATGTACCTCATGCTGTACCAGCCCTTTATTGCCGTAGTAAAACACCATTTTCAATTTAGTAATAAGTGATATAAAACAGAGTGTCTTGATTGGCAGGGTCGTATTCATTATGCAGTGCCCTACGATACAGCACAGTTCAGAATGGAAATTTAGGGGCAGAATCTGCCACAGTCTCAGATGCTGATGCTACGGGGAATAAAAGGAGTCCTCTTCTGCGAGTTCTCCAAAGAAAGGACAGGGAGTTGGACACAAAGACACACATGCACTGTATGTGTACACACACACGGATATGGATGAAAGGGAGAAACGGACAGGAAGGGACTCATTACAGCATTCTACTGCTTGGTACAGGTTTTGTTACACAGGAGCCACTTCTATACAGCTGCATCCCATGTGGAAAAGGGAAGGGAAGGGAAGGGAAGGGAAGGGAAGGGAAGGGA